>NC_044908.1:17488219-17756706 GCF_001633185.2 Quercus lobata | reverse complement strand
TGTAGAAGCGTCGAGGAATAGTTTCCTTAGACGACATCTTGGAACAGTAGCCAACCTCTCCTCTGAGATATCTCCTCGGCATCATCCTCACTCTTTTGTACTTTTCTTTTGCTTACGCAATTAACTCTAATGTAAGCTTGTTTCAGCTTTTATTGTACACTGTACTGTTCTTTTGTCTTAATAAAAGATGTGTTTATTTCTTTATACATACTTTTTTGCAACAACCACTTTGGGCCTGAATATTAAGTCTAAGCCTGCCTTTAACAATATTCCGGGCAGAGGAATACCTTAACACAAATCCTTATTAGTTTAAATTCGCAAATATTATCAAGTATAACAATGGTAATCCTCAATAGATTAAATTCATGGAACTAACCGAGATAGCTGTTGAGTGCTGTGCGACGCACGCTAGACCCATTCTCGAGAACGATAAACTCTAAACAATTCGTCCGAGATGATAGTTGAGTAGCGAAGGACTTTGTGCTTTTTGGGTAATATGCTGTACCGTATCGCATCATTCCCTTTGGCACGGGGGATCCAAGGGTAGACCGAGGAACCCGTGCGATTAAGGGATTGACCCAACCGTTAACGAGAAGTTCTCTTCGGATGGATCTTGAGGTTTATGATCTTTTTATGTACTCGGTTTCTCCATAGGCTTGAGTCCGAGGACCATGCAAGGCCTTGGTTCTGTTCAAAACTTATGATCTTTTTATGTACTTGGTTTCCCCATAGGCTTGAGTCCGTGGACCATGCAAGGCCTTGGTTCTGTCCAAAACTTATGATCTTTTTAATGTACTTGGTTTCCCCATAGGCTTGAGTCCGAGGACCATGCAAGGCCTTAGTTCTGTCCAAAACTTATGATCTTTTTAATGTACTTGGTTTCCCCATAGGCTTGAGTCCGTGTACCATGCAAGGCCTTGGTTCTGTCCAAAACTTATGATCTTTTTAATGTACTTGGTTTCCCCATAAGCTTGAGTCCGTGGACCATGCAAGGCCTTGGTTCTGTCCAAAACTTACGATCTTTTTATGTACTTGGTTTCCCCATAGGCTTGAGTCCGTGGACCATGCAAGGCCTTGGTTCTGTCCAAAACTTAGGATCTTTTTATGTACTTGGTTTCCCCATAGGCTTAAGTCCGAGGACCATGCAAGGCCTTGGTTCTGTCCAAAACTTATGATCTTTTTAATGTACTTGGTTTCCCCATAGGCTTAAGTCCGAGGACCATGCAAGGCCTTGGTTCTGTCTAAAACTTATGATCTTTTTAATGCACTTGGTTTCCCCATAGGCTTGAGTCCGTGGACCATGCAAGGCCTTGGTTCTGTCCAAAACTTATGATCTTTTTAATGTACTTGGTTTCCCCATAGGCTTGAGTCCGAGGACCATGCAAGGCCTTGGTTTTGTCCAAAACTTATGATCTTTTTAATGCACTTGGTTTCCCCATAGGCTTGAGTCCGTGGACCATGCAAGGCCTTGGTTCTGTCCAAAACTTATGATCTTTTTAATGCACTTGGTTTCCCCATAGGCTTGAGTCCGTGGACCATGCAAGGCCTTGGTTCTGTCCAAAACTTACGATCTTTTTAATGTACTTGGTTTCCCCATAGGCTTGAGTCCGTGGACCATGCAAGGCCTTGGTTCTGTCCAAAACTTAGGATCTTTTTATGTACTTGGTTTCCCCATAGGCTTGAGTCCGAGGACCATGCAAGGCCTTGGTTCTATCCAAAACTTGGAAGATTTTTTTTATGTTTCGACCACAAGCTCCTACACCAGGACGGGGAAAGTTGGTCTGAGGCTGGAAGCCCCTAGAGACATCCGCGCCCTCAGCACTGCGAGACGTAGCCCCTAGCAGAAGCTTACGTCGGAGCAACAACTAGATGTCGTCGGAGACGGAGGAGATCCCAGAAACTTCTGCTTGCCCATGAGTCGATTCCACCGCCACCTGCGCCAGCGCGCAAGCTTCCCACAGACGGCGCCAATTGTAAGGACACGATTCCTTTGCGGCCCACTAACATTTTTGGGCTCACGCAATAAAGGTCCCTCACAATATGATTTGTAGAGAGTGGGCTTGAAAAGCTAGCCGCTGGCCAAGTGGCGATGCCCGGTCATGGCTTTAGAGGAAGCTCTAAGGCGTCGTACCCCGTGGGATGGAGCTCCTCGAAGCTGATCTGAGGACCTTTTGAGATCTTATCCCGGTTACCCAACGGCGGGATTTCTTCCGTGAAGTCCAGTCTGGTTGAGATGTTTCCCCACGTAGTCTTTCTTTCTTATTTGGGGCTGGGCTCCCCCCTGTGATTTACTTACTTCCTTATTTTATACTAGCTTGCATTCGCTATCCTTCGTCCACGTGTAGGGTCAGTCTTTACAAACACTGACATTTGTCCCATCAGTCCAATCCCGGAATTGTTGGGGATGGTTTGATAAAACTGCAGAGTACGGCTCTGTCAGGCGCTGGGTCTTATCTGGAAGGGTAGTAAGGATAACCTCCCCAAGGTATCTTGGATCTCCTTACGAATTTCGTCCCTATACCAGTTTCACCCCTTTGTTCTGGTGGGACTATGGATCTGCCGAGGACTACACTGTCCTCGGCTGCCTCCCAAAATTCTTTTGTGCTCTGCGTTGTAGAGCTTGGGCCACAGCTCTCCTCGGATTGGGCCTTCGGACTCTCTAAGGGCAAATGGGCCTGGTCCACGAATTGTTGGGCCCCACAGTATACATTAAATGAAATTTAATAAAAATAAAAATATAATTAAATTACGCGCATGGTATGCAAATTTAATTTAATGAACTATATATGAAGTGGGAATAAAAAATAAAAAAAAATGCATTCGTCAACAATATAAATGTATTACATCTTTTTAAGAAATTTTTTTTGGGGGGGGGGGAGATGGGGGTGGGGGATCATTAAAATTTATGTCCAGTTTTTTTTTTTTTTTTTAATTAATTATTACTATTAACCAAAAAATACAAGAGGGAGGGGGGATTTTGAAAGGTCAAGAAGCCATGCCACCCCTCCCCAAGTTACATCATATAAACACTTTTTTGTAACCCTAATTTCTTATAAAAAGTGGGTAATAGCCACTAGCTCTTGTGGACATAGGCTATTCAATTTTGCACAACATTTCTCATTTGTCTAAATGAGTCAATAAGGTCATTTTGTCCAAATCAATGGCAAATGAATGTTTTCAGTAAAATTGTCAAATAATACTTATCAAACAACAAGATTTATTAAATGAACATCTCAAGAATGTTTTCAATAAAATTTTTAGATGGTATCGTTTGCTTACAGATTTCCAGGGAATGGCCATATTAAATTATTTTGACAAAGTGAGGAACTAAATTAATAAAAATAAGCCTTAGCGACTTAATTTGACAATTAAAGTAAAAGTTAAGAAACTAAATTGAATTTTAGCCCTCTTAAAAAAAATGTATCTTAAATTCTTAATTGCTTTAAAAAATGTGTTTTATCTTGTCTAAGACTGTCTATCTTAAATTTATAGGAACATAGTATATATTTTTTTCTTCAAAAAACTAATTATTTTATAGGAAAATGCATACTCATTTTTCTTTACTGTTCAAATTGATTGTAATTTGTAAAACACTACTAATTTTGCTTGAAAAAACATTACTTATCTTAAATTTAAACATATTAAAGACTTTTTTTTTTGAAAGAATATTAAAGACCTATTTTGATATCCTTTGAAAAAAATGTTTTTAATTTCATTTAAAAAGAAAACCCTATTTTTTACGGGGAATTGACACCATTTTTTTTTTTTTTTGGGTTGAATTTTGTTGTATAATGATTTCTTGATATCATGAATAAATCAAACAGAAGACGCTACACGATTTTGTGCTCCAAGCCTAGTGAGATCCATTAGACTGAATTGTTTTGGAGCTCTCTATTTTGTGGGCTTTATTTAACTATGCCCATGCCCAATGTATCAAATGGATTTCTCAAAAAAAAAAATGTATCAAATGGAAGACACTACAAGATTTTGAGCCCCAAAGGCTAGTGAGATCCATTGACTTCAGTACAAGGAATTGTGTGCAATGGAATCAGAGAATCATTCTACACAGTAATGGACTTCCAAACCCAATGGAGTTAAAAGGCCACAACATATGGCATTGGACTCTTGGGGGCCCAAAGGTCCAACCCTACCCAACAAGGGAACTCTGACTCCATGACATCTAGGCTCAAGTTTGCATGTGCAACAAAGGCCTAGGCTGTGTCTAGTAACTCCATTGCCTAAAAATGTTGACAGTGTAGGGACACTGAAAAAACCACACCATTTCACAAAGAGTATTGGTGTTTCCTACAGAACATTACATGTAGCCTCATAACATGCTACATAGTTGAAGCTGTGAGTGTTGGTTCTACATTACTCCATAGAAAATGGACTAGAATTCCTTGTGGCTACTTAAGCTTGGACTTTGATATCCAAAATTCAGAACTTTTAACAAATATCGATATTTATATAGATGTATTACATTTGGAATTTGGATACAGCCTAAGCCCAAGGTGCTTTGAAATGAACAAATGAAAATGAGACACCAATATCTAGACCACACCCCAATTTTCAAATGTGTATTTTTTATTTTATTTTGGTTTAAATGAAAATGGGCTTAAATCATTGGTCTTTTGAGTAAAACTAAAAGATCTTACCAATTAATTTACCATGTACCTTTTACCTCCTCTTTTTTCATCTTTGATTACTTTTTTTTTTTTTTAAGTCAAAACCTAATTGATTATCTCCAAATAAAAAAAATAATAATAATTATTCTTTAAGTTTTCTTCAATTGTCAAATTAGTTTTATAGTTTAATTTTTATTAATGTAATTCCTTGTTGGAGTTGGCTCATATTTGATTCTAGGTCATTACCTATAGGGCTGTATGGGCGCAATAAAGTGAAGTGGAGGGCAATGTAATGAACAAAATAGAGCATAATACTATTTATCAAACACTTTTGTAATCCAAAATTTCCATATATAGTGGATAATTAGCCGCTTGCTCTTGCGAATGTAGCCACAGTTCCAAACCACATAAAATCTCTATGTTGTTTTTCTTCTCTTTTCTCTGTTCTTTTGATTAATCTAGCTTAACCGATGTCCCATAACTTCCCTCAGTTGTCAAAATGTGTACTTTTGTCCAAATCAATAGCAAAACGAATGTTTTCAGTAAAATTTATCAAGCAACAAGATCTATTAAATAAAAAATCTCATGAATGTTTCCAATAAAATTTTGAAATGGTTGTTTGCTAACAGATTTGGATGGAATAACCTATTTATTCTTTTTGACAAAGTGAGGTACTAAATTAACAAAAATAAACCTTAGTGACTTAATTTGACAATTGAACAAAAAAGAAAAGAAAAATATTTAAGAGGCTAAATTGAATTTAGCTTCTTTTATTTATTTATAAATGTATCTTAATTCCTTGACTGTGCAAATTGATAGTAATTGAAAAATATGTTGTATATTGGCTCAGATTAGGTATGTTAAATTTACATTGAAAAAGTATTTAACTTTTCTAGAAAAATATTGTTTATCTTACAGGAAAATGCACATTTATTTATATTGGAAGACTGTTATAATTTTGCATTAAAAAGCAAACGCTATTTCTTACAAGAAATTGTCACCAATTTATTTTTATAAAAAATTAATTTTGAGTAATGATTTTATTGCAAAAACAGAATTATGACAGTTAAGGGCTCTCTCTATGTGGTGATTTCAAAAAAGGTAGTATAGAGAATTAGAGATAGTCGCAGGCCCCCAAACATTATATTCAAAATCCCATAAGCCAAATCATGGGCTGAAAAACTTTTTAATCTAAGAATGGATAACAACTACCATAAACTTAAATATTAAGTACAATGTTATCTCTTAGCCCCTGAGATGAATGTCGCGGAAGCTCTCTTTTGTGCTGGATTTATTAACTAAGCCCATACTCAATAAATCAAATAGAGACACTAAACATCTACACTTATCAAAAAGAAGAAAAAGAAAAAAGAAGACAGTACTCAATTTTTGTGCTCCAAGCCTATTGAGATCCATTAGACTGAATTGTTCGGAGCTCTATATTTTTGTGGGCTAATTTAACCAAGGCAACACCATAGGGCATTGGACTCATGGGGACCCACAGGTCCAACCCTATCCATCAAGGGACTCTCTAGCCCAATGAATTAGTTACCTGAGCAGGAAAGGCTCCTCATAGGTTATGTCTAGGGACTCCATTGCCTAACAACGGACTTTGTGACCGAAGAACATGGTTCTTGAACGAAAAAAAGAAAGAAAGAAAAGAGAATTAGGGACACATCTAATACATACATAATTTCACAATATACATAAGTGTTAACTTGTAATTGGTACATAATGATTTTCTTTTTTCATTAAGTATTATTGATGGTTTTATGTGTAAGTAATGCAATTCAATCATAAGTTGTTACTTTAGTATTTTGTGAAATTTAGTGTTCATATAGTGCGTTCATAATTCAACCCTGTATCATATACAATTACACGATTTTGAGTTTGATGGTGGGGTAGTGATTTGACTCAACGCATGCTACTTAGAGTCATCTTTTGAGGGTGTGGGATATATGAATAATCCAATGATCGATGCATGTGCACATTGATTAGTTAGAGCTAAAACATGTTTAAGCAAGCCTAAACCCTCTCAAAAGTATTAATAATTTAATATTTAAGAAGTTCCCATTATTTTCTGATACATGACATATCACAATTGATGGAGAGTAAAGTGGAATACAAAAAATAGTACAAATTATTTGTATTCGACTTTCACCCACCCTTTCTAGCTGGAGTCTTTTCATTTCATTGTTAGGAAAAAACTAAATTGAACCCAAGCCACGTGACTAAAGTCACTAAACACCTAAATCCGGTAAAATCTAAGGTGAAAATCTAAGACCAGCTCATTCACCTATGCAAGAACAATACCACCACAAAAAAAAGTTATGTAGTCACCAATTTCAACAAGTAAACTCTTGTTCTACGAGGGTCAGTTTTTCACCACTACAAAAGCGAAAGCACCTATGCATAAGAATCAATCACACCTTACTTCCCAAATACCAGTCTCAAATACTACCACCATTGAGTTAAAATTTGGAGCTAGAAGTGGTTAGTCAACTACTTATTAATTACAGACCAGGCTTTTTCGGATAATAGACCTTGCATGGGTTTGACTCAGAACTTGCTGATAAAGTTGCATATTCTAAGGGAGATTTTTCACGATGATTTTGTAACTGATTTTTGGTAATGACTTATAGCCCGTTTAGGATCCGGCGGGTGCAATTCACCTCAATTGTCTAACAAAAAATTTTCACTTTTTACTTTTTTAACCTTTACTCTTTACTTCTCATAAAATTTTTCTTTATTTTTTTAATCAATAATTGAGATTGAAAGATACTTTTTACAACTAATCAGTTCATGTATACGGTCTGTTTCTTTTTTTGTCATTATCAATGGTGAACCACATGGTTTATTTCATCCCCAAAGAGGGCTCCAGCAAGGAGACCCTCTATCACCTTATTTCTTTCTCCTATGTGCAGAAGGCTTACACTCTCTTATTAAACAGGCGGAGGATAGAGGGGCCATCCAAGGTGTATCCTTATGTAAGGATGGTCCAAAAATCAAACATCTATTCTTTGCTAATGACAGCCTTCTCTTTTGCAAAGCCAATGACCAGGATTGCACTACGGTGATGGAGATCCTAGAAGCATATGAAAGAGCTTCGGGGCAGTGTATTAATAGGAACAAAACTCAACTCTATTTTAGCTCCAACACCAACCATCATGTGCAAACAACAATCAAGAATCGGCTTGGGGTAACCATTACTTCTCAATTTGAGAAATATCTTGGTCTCCCTTCTTTTATTGGTAGAGCAAAGAAACAAAGCTTCAGTTATATCCGTGAAAGGATTTGGCATAAAATCCAAGGGTGGAAAGAGAAACTCATTTCTCAAGCAGGCCGAGAGGTATTGATTAAAGCAGTGCTACAAGCAATGCCCACCTACACTATGAATTTTTTTAAACTCCTAAAAAGTCTATGCAAGGATATTGAAGCACTAATTCAAAAATTTTGGTGGGGATACAATGGAGAGACAAGGAAAATCCACTGGATTGTGTGGAATAAAATATGCAAACCTAAATCTAGAGGAGGCTTAGGATTTCGAGACATAGAGAATTTCAACTTAGCTTTGCTGGGCAAGCAAGTATGGCGACTACTCCATAACACAAATTCTCTTCTTTACAAGGTCTTCAAAGCTAAATACTTCCCCCAATGCACAATCATGGATGAAGCAGTCAACACGAAGGGCTCGTTTGCATGGCAAAGCATTCTGAAGGCACGACAGGTAATCGAATTGGGTGTTGTTTGGAGGGTAGGGAATGGGGAGAAAGTCCGTATTAGAGGTGACAATTGGTTACTTGACCCTCACTCAAGCAAAGTTATCTCACCACAGAAAAACTTCCCTCGAAATACTCAGGTTTATGCACTCTTAAATGAAGATGGTACAAGCTGGATACATGACAGGATCGAGGAAGAATTCCTGCCACATGAAGCAAGAGCTATCAGTAGCATTCCCCTGAGTGTAAGCCGTGCCAATGATTGTCTCATCTGGTCTGGCTCAAAGGATGACAACTACAAGACTAAAAGTGCATATAGAATGCTTACAGAGGCCGAACAAAGGAAAAAACCAGGTTCATCAAACCAATCTTCTGAGGGTACCTTCTGGAAGGACTTGTGGGACCTTGACATCCCAAGCAAAATAAAACACTTTCTGTGGAGGGCAAGCAACGAGTCTCTTCCAACAAAGAAAAACCTGTTTCAGCAACAAGTAACGAGAACTGCAACTTGTGATTGTTGCCACAACGGAGTAGAAGACACCATTCATGCTCTTTGGGAATGCCAAGCAATCAAAGAAACATGGTGGGAGGATGGTTTTTGCCGACAACAACTTTTAGTCCACTTTGCAAATTTCCGAGACCTCTTTATGGGTATTCTCAACGTCAAGAATGAGAATTTGGTTGAGAGATTTGCGTATATTGCTTGGAGCATATGGGCAAAAAGAAACGCTTCTCGACTGGACCTAAACTACCTGCCATATTCTAGGATTTATTCTAATGCGATGGAGTGCCTATAAGAATTCCAGTCAGCAAAGAGGTTGATGCTGGGTGCGGAACAAATTCCACCACCAACGGTTCACTAGTCTCCACCTCCTCAAGCTCTATACAAAGCCAATTTCGACGGAGCTATTTTCCAAGACATAAACTCAGCAGGTATTGGGGTCGTAATCAGAGATTACTCAGGCAAGATTTGTCAGTTCTTTAATGGAACGTTTGGTGCTGCCACCAACGATTGAAGATGTGGAAGCTCTAGCGTGCAGAAGAGCGATATCTTTCGTCCTTGAGATTGGTCTCCAGGAAGTAATATTTGAAGGAGATTCAGACACTATCATACGAAGTCTCAACACGGAACCACCATGCATGGCTCCCTTTGGACACATCATCGAGGACGCACGTTCCATAGCTTCTTCTCTTAGATACCACTCCTTTAGTCATGTGAAGCGTAGTGGTAATTATGTAGCTGATAAACTGGCCAAATTGGCAAAGCACTGTAATAGCACTCAAATATGGATGGAAGACATCCACAGAGAGGCCCATAACCTTGTATTGCTTGACCAAAGTTTGGTTATTTGAATAAAGTCACGATATTCTTTCTCACAAAAAAAAAAAAAAAAAAAAAATTGAAAGTAATTGCATTAAGTGCAATACCTAAGTTCCACCTCATCTCAATCCTATAGTCACTGGTCAAAATGCAGACCTCCATTATTTGTTGCCAGTAAATATTGTATTAGATCTCTGACAATCTGACTCATGGTTTTTTTAAAATATGTCAATTTTTTTTATTTGTTTATAAATATTAGAATATGTTGTATATTTTTGGGGATATATATATATATATATATATATATGGAGAGAGAGAGAGAGAGAGAGAGAGAGAGAGAGAGAGAGAGAGAGAGAGAGAGAGAGAGGTCATTTAAAAAAAAGTATACAAAGCCACATCTAGCTAAAATCCACTTACCCGGTCTAACCTGTTTTGACCAAAACTAGCGGCCATCTCTTAGTGATTTGTCCTTAATAATTTCATGATGACCCAAAAAGTTGCTTAAATCCTAACTTCCCAAGATAAATCTATCCTTCTATTCCTAGACAATTTCGACCTGACAAGGTAAAAAAGGAAAACAAAAACAAAAACACAAGTGTAAATATTATTTTTTTTAGTAATTTTTGTTTTATTTTTTTATTTTATTGAAATAAATTCAAAGACAATATTATTAAGTTTCTTATTTATTATTATTTTTTCAGGTGAAAAAATAAGAAGCAAACAAAGATAGCTTGATCCTCAAAAGACCAAATCATGGTCACAGGTTTTGCAACTTGTTTTTCTTTTTTGTGGGTCATGCTATAGGGTTAACTTGGGTTCATTCTTTCTTTCTTTTTTTGATGAAGTTAACTTGGGTTCTTAGTAGGTCTTTCTCTATCTAGAAATGAGTTTGTCTAGATTTTTGTGTTCATAATTGGGATTTGAAAAATGTGAAGGTGATGTATTTAGTGATAGGATCATCTCCATTTTACAAATAGAGAGAATCTATTTTATGGTTCATAATCTATTTTCTAATTCTAACAATTTACAAACTCTCATGTTATTTAAATTTTTAAATGACTTGTAATTTCCAATGGATCAATGAAGGAAAGGATTTTCAAGTTACATGATGATTAAGATTTAAGGATGGAGGGCTTTGGCAGTATTGGGTGACCTAATATTGGATTGGGTAGAGGGAGCAGGATTTTTTTTTTTTTTTTTTTTTTTTTTTGAGCAAAAGGAGGGGAGTAGCTTAGGCAAGTCAACTCTATAGGATGATTAAGTTCATAAGAAATGAGGAAAACCCTACAGAGAATTGGATTGAGATCATGTGTAATACCTCTTAATGGCTGAGATTGAAAGCTGAAAAAATCAATATTCATTTTCAACCATTGAATAAAAAAAGTTATAAAAAAAAAAAAAAAAAAAAAAAAGTGAAAAAGTTTTGTGAGAGGGAAGAGAGGTATTGCATCAGGTGTTGATCTCAATCCTAGAGAATTAACTAGGGAATACAAATCTCCTGCACCATTTTTTCTGTACTAACTCTGTGTTCTACCAATCACAACTTGTCATATATTAATTTTAACAAAGAGTGATACACAAAAAATGGTACAAAAGATTTATATTTTAATGTGGTGCTATTGTCTTATCTTATGTAATCATAAGTTGAGTCATTACAACTTAATCACTTAATCCTTAGTGCTCCAATGTGAACATTTAACCAGTTAAGGAATCAAAATTTATTGACAAAGTCGCAGACTAGTTACAAAATATCTATATGATGTAAAAGGAAAGAATATATATATATATATATATATATATATATATATATAAATGAAAAAAATAGTATGATTATCCTAGTCAAATTACATGATTTGAAACTTTTCTTTAAAATAGTATGATTATCCTACACCTTAGGGTGCACGTATTTTTGACCAAAAGTAATTAGAAGCAAATCTTTTTTTTTTTTTAGATTCATATAGGAAGCATCTCTCTAGTAATTTCTCCTAAGGCGACAATTTCATCCTTCTATCCCTAGAAAAAAAAAAAAAAAAAAAAAAAAAAAAAAACCATAACCTTTTCACTAAGTTGTTAATATTTTATATCTAAATAACTTGAAATAAGTGTTGTGCTACCATAAGCAAGAAGAGATTGGGAAGTTTAAGGGTATGTTTGATAACTATTTTTTTTTTTTTAACTTTTTTTCTATTTTCAAAAATAATTTTCTATTTTTGAAACTAAAAAACTTGTTTGGCAACTCAAAATAGACAAAAAACAAAAATTGTTCTTAAAACTCAATTTGTGAAGGAAACTGAAAACATGTAAAATGCTGTTTTCAGTTTCTAGTTTTCAAAAGTCAAAGAAAATACATATTTGATTTAATGAATTTGTCTCATTTAATGAGTTAGCATTAGAATTCAAATCCTAATAACAATATGTAAGGACACGATTTCGTAACGAACCGTAACAATTTGGGTTCGCACGTAGAAAGGCCCAAACAATATCATTTGTAGAGCGTGGGTTTGAAAGGCTAGGCCTTGGTCACCAGGCGGTGGATTTTCCGTGGTGTTCATACATGGTAAATTTTTCTTCACCCCTGGAGTCTTACTCCTAGAGGTGGGCTGGGAGACTCTGGTTTTTGGCCATTTTTCCCAGCCCTTTGCTTGGCACACCTACCTTTTTATTATATAGTCCGTCTTGGTTAATCCTAACCCTCCACTTGTGGGTCAGACAGGTGCTTATTTTTGTATCCATCCCATCAACCGTCCCCTCTAACTTTCTACTAGTTGCGAAGATCGAAGTTTACAACGTCCAAACGTCTTTTCTCATTAATCGGATCTGGGCGTTGGCAGGTGCATTTAATGCGGAGGGGACGCGTTTTCCTTGATTCAATCCTACACCCTTCTCCCCTATGGGTCTCTCTTCCACTCACATCCCCTTCAGGGGGCTGTTTGGGGATAGCCCCCACCAAGATGTAGGTCTTCCCATTGAAACTCTGGAATGCCGAGGACAGGGTAGTTTCTCAGCCATTCCCCTTGGCACCCCGGCCATCGATTATTCGTCCTCGGCAAAATACCTCCTCGGCATGAGCCCTGGGCCCAGATAGAGCTTGGGCCGGATTGTAGACCTCCCGGACCCACACAATATATTTCAGTATTTTCTATTTTTTTCTTCAAAAAACTATCTTTTTTAATTTCAACTAACCAAACGTGTTTTTGGTTTCAAAAATACAAGAAAATTGTTCTTTCTTTATATTCCCAAAAACAATTTTTTTAAAATAGAAAACAAAAACTGTTACCAAACATAACCTAAGCATTTGAACATAGTTCCTTGCAATGTTTGCTCTAACTACTCTTATCCATGCCCAAGGCCAATCAGGTACAAGATAAAGACTAGAAAAAAAAAAAGAAACACACACACACACACACACACACACAAAAACACACAAAAAAAAACACACAAAAAAAAAAAAAAACAAAAAACAAAAGGGATAGGGTTTACTGTTTACATCCAAATTGGCTAGAATAAAATTTCCTCCAACCCACTCGACTTTGAGTTGGAACTTGAGTTCCACAAATGTACTACATAACTAAATAACTTCGTTAGAATGTCTTTCTCCTAAAATTGTTCTATTTGTTAAATTTGGCTCTATTTTCACAACTATCCAATGATAGTGCACTAGGTTGTCAGCAAATTGGGTTCAATCTTCTCAAGGTCGACTCTTGCCCAGCATCTTGCCCGGGCAATTTAGGCAACCGCCTAAGGCCCCTTAATTGAGGAAGGACTCCAAATTTTAACCAATGAAGTTCATATTTTGCTTAAGAAAAAACTAGCTAATTTTGTAAAATATATTAATTAAATCCTAAATTATAGCTCGTAAATAAGAAAAGGAAAAAAAGTCTAAGAAAACATAACAGAAAAGAAGACCCTAATGTTTAGGAGTAAAAGATTATACCCAAACTGTTAACATAGATAAAAAAAAAATTATATAAAAAAATAAAATAAAAGATTAATTCTATTTGTGACCTAGAAGCTAATATATATATATATATATATATATGTATGTATGTATGTATGTATGTATATATTACAATACTATTTAAGGAGCTTCCTCGGCTTGGGATCCTCATTTTTTTTGTTCAAAAATACCTATACATCCTTATGTTTAAGTAGAGACCAAACTCCCATAAAAAAAAAAAAAATAAATAAATAAAAAGAAAAAAAGAAAAAAAAGAGTAGAGACAAAACTAAAAGACAATTAGGTAAAAATACAACTCTAACTTTCACTAAAACATTGTCTAAAAAATAGGCCACTGTAGGTGAACAATTTGGTGACCCAATCCTTGTCGCTTAAGTCTTGGTCCAAAAGGTCCCACACAATGAATTTTTGTAGAGTATAGACTAAAGAACTCAGTTTCAGTTAGTTTCAACGGTTTGATGCATGGGTTAAGAGAATACACAAATAAGAACGAAAATGCCACTGTGTAGAAAAGTCTCCAGAAATGATAAGGCTAAAAACTTGACTAATAAATCAATGCAGTAAGGCTTCTCTACAATCTTCTCTCCTTTTTTCCCGTCCCCTCTCTTGGGAGACCTTTACATATTATATAGGCCATTTCCAATCATTTGGACTTTACACTTATTGATTATCCAAACCCCTACTTGAGCACCTGTCCCATCAGACACCCATCTCAATTCTTTGTGAGTTGCGGTAGCCAAGGTAGTACTGTTCAGGGGTCTTCTCCTCATTAATGCGGCTAGGAGAGTAGTTGTAATGCATTTAATGTGGTGGTGGCAACCTTTGTTGAGATATTTCGGGTTTCCTTCATTTTTACGTATTTGGAAGATGGACTATAGTGGCTTGGATGTACCTTTGCTCCAGATTTTGCAGTATCCGAGGATAAATTACTCCTCGAACATGTTCTCTTTGCCCCAGTGGGCCTGAATAAGGACTGCTTGGGCCACGCTGACTCCTCGGACGGGCCTAGGGCCCAGCCAGCCTGTTATTTTGGCCTGGTCCCCACAACCACTTTTCTGTTAATTATCAAATTGCTTTATCTACTTATAAATTAGATTATCAAAATAAAAATTATATATAAAAAATAAAAACAATTTTTTTTTTCATTTTTTTAAGCTAGCCTCATGATATTTCTGGTTGTATTAGTAGTGCTAAATGCATAATATTAATGCAAAAACATGTAAATCTCAAATTAAAATAAATGAAAATTTATGATATTTAAAAAAAAAAAAAGTCTCATTGCATGCGCGAAGTGCATGTAATGAGGCTAGTGTGTGTATGTCTACATATGTGTGTGTGTATATATATTTCTCTTCCTCTCTTTCCATCAACAAAACATATTAATCTTAAAAAAAACAAATTCAAAACCTCAAATTTCCTTTTACACATCAATGGAAAATGGCTTTATTTATTTATTTTTTTTTTATTTTTAATCTCTATTTGCTGATGCTACATGTCAGAGTCTCAGTCTCCATTCCAACTGCCTTCCGATTTGAGACAAAATCTTTCAGATCTGTTTTGCTACTTTGTTTTTAATTGGTTTGATTGTATTTGGTCAAGTTTAGGGGTATTTTGGTCACTTTAAAGGTTTCAAGGGTGTTTTGGTCATTTTAGATATTTTCTAGGGGTATTTGGTTGTTTTAGAGGTTTCGAGGTATTTTTGGTAATTTTAGAGGTTTGGGGTTATTTTTGGTCATTTTAGAGGTTTTGGGCGTATTTGGTCATTTTACAGGTTTAGAGCGTATTTTGGTCATTTTATTGGTTTGAGGGTATTTCAGACATTTTTTAGGTTTAGGGTGTATTTTTACCATCATATAAGTCTTAGGGGCATTTTTGTCATTTTATAGATTTCGGGGTATTTTGGTCATTTTATAGGTTTTGGGGGTATTTTGGTCTTTTTCAAGTTTACGGGGTATTTCAGTCAATTTTTAGGCTTCGAGGGTATTTTGGTAATTTTTAAGTTTCGGGGGTGTTATAGTAAGTTTTTAGGTTTCAAGGATATTTCTGTCATCTTTTAGGTTTAGGGGTTATTTCGGTCATTTTTTAGGTTTCGGGGGTATTTTGGTCATTTTTAAGTTTCAGGGGTATATTAGTCATTTTTTAGGTTTTGGAGGTATTTTTGTCATTTTTTAGGTTTAGGGGGGTATTTTGGTAATTTTATGTTTCGAGAGGTATTTCAGTCAAATTTTAAGTTTCGGGGGTATTTCAGTCATTTTTTAGGTTTCGGGGGTATTTTGGACTTTTTTAGGTTTAAAGGGTATTTTGGTAATTTTAAGTGGTTTTTGAGCATATTTGGTGATTTTGGGGGTATTTTGCTCATTTTAGAAATTTTGAAATATTTTGATCATTTTAGTGGTTTTTAAGCATAACTGGTGATTTTAGAGATATCAGGGGTATTTTGGTCATTTTAGAGGTTTCATAGGTATTTTGCTCATTTTAGAGATTTTGAGAATATTTTGGTCTTTTATTGGTTTTTGAACATATTTGGTGATTTTATAAAAATCGGGTTTGGGTAAGGTATGGATATTCATGGGTAAAATAACTGGGTAACAATTGGATATAGATACTAATTGGATAAGGTAATTGGGTATCCATGGATAAATTAATTGGGTTGGGTATGGGTACATCCTACCCATACCCTACCCATGTCCATCCCTATCAGTACATATTGGTGCTAGTTTGTGGTGTTGCACTCTTTACTTTTATCAGTTTGTCTTTATCTATGGCAAATTTACTTTTACCACACCTACTCCACTTAAACGTGAGGTGTTTGATTCATAGAATCGAGTGAAATATGACAAATTTTGTCCTTTTTTTTATTTTCTATTTTTTAAAGAATATGAAATCCACTTACTTCGGATATATATATATATATACACACACTAATTGTTCAAAAAAAAAATTAAGTTTAGTTCCCATAAAAAATAAATAAAAAAAATAAGTTTAGTGAAAAAAAAGACAAATCAATTATATTATATAGTTAATTACTTCTTCATATCAAAATTAACTTAAGAAAAATATAATTTCATTATAATTTTTTAGTATTTATTTTTTAAGATATATATTCTTTTTAGTTATATTGTATTGAGTTATTTAATCCAACTTATTGAGTGATATAATAAATACGTTTTTTATTGATTTTGTTTATGCATCTTTTATACTATTTATAAGAGGATTCCCCTCTTTAGACTGGACTTTTATGTAGTTCAAATATAACCTTAAACCTTAGTTTAGTAGGAAGAAACTTGAGGAAAACTTAAGAAAAATATATATATTGAACACCACTTAAAATGTCTACAAAATATGACACTTTTCTACTAATTCATGTCTTCAAAAACAAACTTATTAAAAAAAAAAAATGACACTAGACCAAAAAAAAAAAAAAGCCTCATCGCATGCGCAAAGAGCGTGTAATGAGGCTAGTGACACTATAATCAAGTTTTATTGCTTTTTATGCTTGAATGTTTATATTCTATTTATTGTAAATTTATATAAATAGAGTTTGTTTTGGCTGTAACTATTTAAAAATATAAAATACGTCATTTTAATCTTCACCTTAAACCAAAAAATGTATAAAGCCTCCCCTAAATCCCTAGAAACTGTAAGCAAAAACTTTTTGGATAAGGTTCGGCCTCTAATTTCTGTAAGGGAAAAACACCATTTTGATCCTTACATTTTGGAGTCACAGTCAATTTGGTCCCTACATTTTGGTAGCATTCAATTTAGTCACTGTTATTTTCAAAATGTAGTCAATTTGGTTCCTACTATTAATTTACTAACAAAAAATGTTTACGTGGCAAACGGTGTGCACTGTTGACATATTTAAAGCTTACGTGACATATAAAATAATATTAAAAAGTACCAAATAATTACTTTTTTTTTTTTTTTTTACAAGATAAAAATTCTACTTTAGTCTAAGTTGTATATGTACAAACTTGAATCTCGACCTTTACCCTCCATACCCTACAAGCATTTATACTTGAATGTGCAAATATATGAATTCAAAAATTTGTAAGTAGCCATTTTGCAATCATAATAAATTAAGTTATAGTCCATTGGTTGGTTTCAATTAACTCAACTGGTAAAGTTTCTGATGATTGAATAAAAGATCTGAGATTCAATCACTCCTTACATTAAAAAATAATTGATGTCTTGATCTAATAATAAACAGCTATTATCATAAGTAGATGTCATAGGTAAAAACTTAAATAATATAAAATAGAAATGATAGCAGAATGGGCATTTTGATAACTGAGGTACCACATCATGAATGATGGCGGGCCATCAAAGATGTCATTTGATCCTGCCCTAACAATTAGAAAACAAAACGCGGACTTTGGACCACTTTGAGTCTCGATTGCTGTTATTTTCAAGCCACTGCCAAACTTCATTTGAAGTACGTCAGGTTGCTGTTCAATCTATTAGCTATAGAGCTGAATAAGTCTCTATGCATATTGGAATAATTGAAGAAATCAAACCTTTTATTTTCATTTTTTTTTTTAAAGATATTCAAAAGGTTCGTCATGGCATGCATGTATATAAATCTCTCAGTCCATTTATCGTGATGGACTAATTATGATTATGACTTTAGATAATATATTCAATGACTTAACAATTGATTTCAAGAGGGGCAGTCTGAAAACGAAGTGTACAAATTGTCTTACTCAGCCACCTATGCTTTGGAACAGCTCTTACTATTTGTTTAGCTGTCAATTCCATGATATTGGGGAGAGAATACCTTGAGGACCGTACCCTCCAATATGTTGGATTGATAATATAATATATAGGAACACCAGTTGACTTAAAAGACTTAAACCTATGAGTTTGGACTCAACAATGTTATATTAATCACTCACCCTTCTCACTACAATGTGAGACTACACTCACATATATATATCCAACAATTTTCCCCTCACATGTGTCTCCGTCTCTTTGTCAGTCATGAATAAGTCGTCCTACTAGCTCTCCTCCTTGCCTTAGGGGCTTTTTCTATCACCATCACG
Organism: Quercus lobata; assembly: GCF_001633185.2. NCBI lineage: Eukaryota > Viridiplantae > Streptophyta > Magnoliopsida > Fagales > Fagaceae > Quercus > Quercus lobata. The sequence goes on along the minus strand of NC_044908.1, from coordinate 17,738,041 downwards.
TTGTATGATATCCATGGGAACCATGTATGAACCCTACACGCTCATTGATGAGAACCAGCATGTACATTCCTGTCTATTAGAACCACACACTTCATTGTGATCTAGCACAAATAGCAATACTCATTTTTTAGGTCTTTCTCCAAGATTGTTTGTATGAGCCCTTTAGGCTTACTCTATTCCTGTTAGAAAAAGGACCTTGAACACCTTGCCATATTTGTCAAACATCACCTTGAGCTCTGATACTACTTATAGGGGAGAGAATACCGTAGAAAGCTTCCAATTGAGTAGATCATAATATAACAAATAAAGACATCACTTAACCCAAAAGAGTTAAACCTATGAGTTTTGGATCCAACATATGAGTTCAAATAATAGTTTTCAGTATTTAAACATTAATAACTATGGACTAAAAAAAAAATTGTGTTTGGCAGGAGTGTTTATTTAAGAGTTGAGTCATAGTTTTCAATTTAGGATGTTTAAACATTTTATTTTGAGAACACATTGGGAGCAGTTTCAATTTTCGAGTAACAATGGTAAGTGACATTGTTGAAAAATATTTTGAAAAGTATGGGATTTTCATGATTTTACAATGCATTAACTAAAACTCTCTCTCTCTCTCTCTCTCTCTCTCTCTCTCTCTCAAAGAAAAAGAAAGCTCATCTCTCTCTCATTTAAGCATGTGCCACCACCAAGATCTATCTCCACATCAAAGTGGAAAATGGGTCGAAGAGGTAGAAGAAGAAGAAAAGAAGAGTTGTTGGTTTGCATGAGGGTTTTCTCTCAGTCTCATTAAATTAAAAATAGTTTAATTAGTTGGTCATGTTAGAATAAGTACCACTTTTTCTAATTAAAAACACATGCTCATACCTAACAACATTATTATGCTCTTTCAATTTTGAAAAAATGTTATTAGAGATATGATGCTAAACAATATTTTTTGCATTATTAATACTTTAAAGTTTAAACATGTATTTGCAGGATACTTTTAAAACCACAATTTTCACATTATTTTAAAAAACTAATGCACCGAACCTCTTCCAACGGGCCTAATGTATTTGCATTCACTGTCAATGACTTTTGGTTCAAGTATTTTAAAGACAATGCCAACCGATGGATTTGAAAGGGAATTTTTTATTTTTTTGAGAATAAAGAAATGTTAGTGTCTTTTGACAAAGACAGAATTCGGGTCATGATATATCATTCTTCGCTACATATAAGTAATTGACCTGGTTGCTCAAATACTATATCTCATCAATGTAAGACTTGCTCAACATCCAACTTAGAGCAAAGCACTATTTATAGGATTGAAATCTGAAAAGGCATGCCAAGGAAAGGAAACAGTGTTGGAAATGGCAAAGCATTTTCCATTTGCAATAATACTTCATGGTGCTTTTGCTCTCACAGTCCTTGTTCATTCCCAGCAGGATCAATTAGGTTTGACAATCTAAATCTTTTGAGCACCACTATATATATATATTGTTGCACTCTAAACATAAAGCTAATCCTCTCGTATCTCAGGCTTCATCAGCATAGACTGTGGGATACCAGATGACTCAAGCTATAAAGATGGAATAACAGAAATCAATTACGCTTCAGACTCAACGTTCACAGAAACAGGTAAAAATGGGAATATTTCAGTCGAATACAGAACCAATTCTCTTGAACAGCAGTTTTGGACTGTCCGCAGCTTTCCTGAAGGAACCAAAAATTGTTACACATTAAGACCTTCACCAGGAAAAAACAGGAACTATTTGATCCGAGCAAGTTTCATGTATGGGAACTATAATGGCATAGGCAAAATCCCAAATTTTGATTTGTATCTTGGAGTAAACAAGTGGGACACAGTGGCAGTGACAGATGCATCAAGTACATTAACAAAGGAAATTATGCATCTATCCTTATCAGAAGACATCTATGTTTGTCTTGTGAACACGGGCAACGGGACACCTTTCGTATCAGTGTTAGAGGAAAGACCTTTGAACAACAATACTTACGTACCTAAATCAAGATCACTGGATCTCGTTGAGCGGTTTGATTGCGGTTCACAAACCAATAGAAGTTACAAGTATGCCAATTTTAATTTTTTATCCTTTCAGTAACACTTAATGTCTGTTTGAGATCCACTTATTTTACTAAAATTAAAAACTTTTTTACTGAAAGTTATAAATAAAAATAATAGTTAACTGAAATAGTATAGCAAGACTAATAAATAGTATAAAAAAGTGTAGTGTGACCCATTATTTGTAACAAAAATAAACTGAATAGTAAAATAAGTTGACAAAAATAAGTGTTATCAAACACACACTTAGTACAGTCATTTTCAAACAAGAGTAAAGTTAATAAATGTCTTAAATATATTGATTTAAAAAATACATTTAGATATTTTTTATGAAAAAAGAAAAAAAAGTAATTGATTTTTTTATTTGTATTTTCATATTTCTTATAAAAGTGATATTAAAATTTTATTAAAATAATTTATTAACAAATATCCTAATGGTTTGTAGTTGTTAATGGGCCTTCAAACAAATAGCCTGATATGATATGTTTTTTACTTGGGTACAAAGATGATGTTTTTGACCGCATATGGCAACCCTTGAACCTAAATATATGGAAAAACATTGCTACCAATCTTTCGATTGATGGCATAGGCCACCCCGATTATTACCAAGTACCGCAATTAGTCATGAGTACTGCAGTCACAAAATTCAATATAAATGATCCCATGTTTATTACTTGGACTCCTGGCGGTGGTAACGCGGTGATCCAATATATCTACATGCACTTTGCTGAATCAGAAAACCTTCAACCGAACCAGTCTAGACAATGCAACATCTTTTTGAATGGGAATTTGTGGGAGGGATCTTTTGTTCCCAGGTACTTATCCACGAGTACAGTACACAGCAGCCCAGATGGAGAAATTGGACAACAGTTTCAGATTTGGATAAATCAAACTGAAACTTCAACCCTTCCGCCCATTCTCAACGCAGTCGAGTTCTACACATTGAAACAGTTTTTACAAGCACAAACAGACCAAGAAGATGGTATGTTCTTACCGCATAAAAATTCAGCACCACATGCTTAATTTGTATATGATCATTACTTCATTATTTGTTTCTTTAACTTCTTTCATATTTCTCATTTTATGCCTATGAAATAATTAGTTGATGCTATCAAGAATATCAAATCCATATATCGAATAAAGAGAAACTGGCAGGGAGATCCTTGTGCCCCTAAAGATTACGCGTGGAACGGTCTTAATTGCAGCTACAATAGTTATGATTCACCCAGCATCATATCCTTGTAAGTTTATGCCTTCTAAATATATCAAGTATACATCCTAATATTTTAATTTATTCCAAATCTCAATTTGTTGATCTCGCAATTAGGAACTTATCCTCAAGTGGATTGACTGGGGAGATAGCTCCTTTCATATCAAATCTCACAATGATACAGTATTTGTAAGCATTTCAAATGAACCAGAGATATATTCAATTTTTTGCTAATTAAAACTAGGTAGCACTTTTTTTTTTTTTTTCCTTTTCTGGTGACTGATATTAATTTAACATGATAGCTTGCTTATTTCAGGGATCTATCAAACAATAGCTTAAATGGAACTATTCCCATTTTTCTGTCACAGCTACCACTTTTGCGTGTCCTGTAAGTTACTCAGGATTCAAGTCACACTGTCAGTTTATTTTTGTAAGAATGTGGAAATCATGATATTCTATCTTCACAGAATCCTTCAAAATAACGGCCTCTCAGGGTCCATTCCCATGGAACTCATTGAAAGATCAAATAAGGGACAACTTTTTCTCAGGTCTGTTATTTACTCAGAGGATTATCGTTATTTCTGTTTTAATAATTTTTCCCTTGACACCAAATTTTTTTCTATAAATTAGTGCTATCATATATCCAAACTTTAGCCAAATCATTGAGTAGTTCTATAGCTACCGTTAGTATAAGATAGAAGATCAAGAGGTTCTTGGTATTAGCTGCAGTTTAAAGTTTTACTTTCATTGTTGATACTAGTGTTGGCGGAAATCCAAATCTTGCTAGTAATGGAGGAAATCCAGATCCAAATCCTTGTGTGTCCAGTCAATGCAAAAACAAAAAGAATATTGTTGTTCCAATAGTAGCAGCAGTTGTTGGATTTACCATCCTCTTATCAAGTGGAATTGCTCTATTGTGGCACCTTAAAAGGAGGAAAAAAGGTATAATAACTATTTATGTTTTATTCTTGAAGCTTGGACGTTTTTGGGTATCCCAGTTTTAAATCACTAAAATGTCAATTTTCTGTGGAAGCAAAAGGGACAAAGATAACATATGCTTCATTAAATTGTCACATTTTAGCAGATACACCAGCAAGGGAGGTGAACTTTGTATCCAATGAACAAGGTATGGTGTTAGAGTCTAAGAAACAGCAGTTCACATACTCGGAGGTCCAGAGCATTACCAACAATTTTGAAAGCGTTATCGGGAAAGGAGGCTTCGGAACAGTTTATCATGGCTACTTAGATCGCTTTCAAGTTGCTGTGAAGATGCTTTCACATTCATCAGTTCAAGAGTATAAGGAATTTCAAGCAGAGGTAGGTAACAAATATTCTTAATTGTGAGAGTGATAAATAACTTGATTTTAACGAAAGATAATCATACTGGCCTACATCTTATACGTCTAAAGCAAAATATCCTTAATGACTATATATTTTGTTGGAGTATGTGTATGTTTCAAACACTTAATGTATGTTTGTGTCCCACATTGGTTAGGAATGGATCACAATGGGCTAGGTGTTGGCTTGGGCTTGGGTTTGGGTTTGTTACATCATTGTTGGGCCTCATTCTTTTTCCTTTCTTTTCCTTTCAGCCCTTTTTGGTTCTACCCGTTGGGCATTAAACAGCAGCCCGTTGGGCATCAGTTTGCACAATAACCGTTAGGCCTAGTCCTCTAGTCAACCCACTTGTCTTACATGTTGGCATATATAAAACCCTACAACACACTATTCATTCAACATATTTTTCTTCCTCTTCTCCAGCCGTATTTCCCCTGTTTTGCTCTGTTTTGTTGCACAAAATTTCAGCTTCAATTTTTTTAAAGAAAGGAAAGGCAAGAGTAAGGTTGTTCCTAGTTCTTCTTGCTTGAGTGTGTGATCAACTTAAAGAAATTACTATAGTCTAATCTTGGGGGGTTGTTCGGCCAAGAGAGCCACTCACACCGAGTTCTACTCCGGGTGGCACGAATCAACCTTTAAAGACAACGCATTTGCGTGATTCTATAGTTTGTGAGATCTTTCTAACTCTATCTATTTATTTTTGTCATTGCTAATTTTTAGGGTTTGTATTGTTGAATCAAAACTTGTTTATTTAGCCATATTTTCCAACATTTTTAAAGGTTGATATTTGTGTTTTAAAAAATGAAAAAACAAGTTGTTGATTCTCTTAAGGTCATTTCGGAAATTACACAGCTTGAGGCTTTTGATGGAAATAATTTTAAACGTTGGAAAGAAAGGGTTTTGCCCATCTTGGAATTTACCGAAATTGATCGGGTTCTTTATGAGCCTAAACCCGAAGAAGATCCTAAAAATATAGCAAAGTGGGAAAAAACAAATAAATTGTATTCATACTATTAAGTGTGGTTTATCTAACAAGTTGTTTGATAATTATTGTCATTTTACTTGTGCTAAAGATTTATGGGATGAACTTAATAGTCGTTATGGGTTTGAGGATGAGGGTGCTAAAAAATTTGCTACGGCTAAATTTATGTCTTTTCAAATGGTTGAGGAAAAAAGTGTTTCTAGCCAAATTGAAGATTTTCAAAAATTAGTATCCGACCTAGCTAAAGAGGGTGATGTTTTACCCGAGAGGTTTGTGGCTCATGGCTTAGTGTTTAAGTTGCCGGACTCTTGAAAAGAGTATAAACACCGGTATAGCCATCATAGAACCTATTTGAATCTTCAACAAACTATCGTTGATATTCAAATTGAAGAAACAAATAGGATGTCGGAAAAGGTTTCTAGAGTTAAGGAATTTACTTGCAAGGCTAATGTTGTAGAGGGAGGACCTTCTAGACCTCCACAACATAATAAGAAACATGATTTTAAGGAAAAAGGAAAATTTCATAATAAAAATGGCCCAAATCCTCAAATCCAAAAGAAAAAGGGTAATTGTTTTATTTGTGGCAAGGTAGGTCATTATGCGGTAACATGTAGGGCGAGGAGCAACTTCAACAACAATAAGAACAACAACAAAGGCTCCACATCAAATAAGGCAAATGTGGTGCAAACCGAAGAGATTATTGCGGCGGTGGTGTGTGAGGCACACTTGGTGACAAAAGTGAAGGGATGGGTAGTTGACTCGGCTTGCACAAAACACATTGGTGCATTCAAAGAAGAGTTTAGCTCCTATACTCCTATGACGGAAGGCACCGAATGTGTCTATGTTGGGGACAATAGGTCCGTGCCGGTGAGTGGTAAAGGGAAAATACTCTTGAAGCTAACTTCCGGTAAAACTCTTTCACTCAATAATATCCTTCATGTACCTCACTTTCGACACAATCTCATTTCGGTACATTTGCTTGGTAAGGCCGGTATTAAAGTATTATTTGATGGTGGCATAGTTACTTTAACTAAGAATGAAGTTTTTGTTGGTAAGGACTATGATGATGAAGGTCTTTTTGTAGTTAATGTTGATCAAGTTATTAATGAAAAAGGTTCATCTTCTTGTGCTTACTTAGTTGATTCCATTGATGTTTGGCATGGTAGACTTGGACATGTTAATCTTGGCTATATAAAGAAAATGAAAGAATGTGGAATTATTAACTCACTAAGTGAAGGTAATATGGACAAATGTGAAATTTGTGCCGAAACTAAAATCACCAAGAAACCTTGTAAATCCATAACAAGAGAAACCGAGCTTCTTGGATTGGTACATAGTGACTTGGGTGATTTAAAACACACTATGATTAGAGGTGGTAAAAGATTTTATGTGATCTTTGTTGATGACCACTCTAGATTCACTAAACTTTATTTACTAAGAACCAAAGATGAAGCTTTGGAGATGTTTATAAACTATAAAAGTAAAGTTGAGAACCAAAAGAATAAAAGGATTAAAAGACTTAGAACCGATAGAGGTGGTGAATATGAGTCTAATCCTTTTAAGGAATTTTGTGAACAAAATGGCATAATACATGAGGTAACTCCACCTTATTCACCGGAATCTAATGGAATAGCCGAAAGGAAAAATAGAACTCTTAAAGAGATGATGAATGCTATGTTTGTTAGTTCCGGGCTATCTTCCAACATGTGGGGGAAGGCCATTCTTTCGGCTTGCCATATTCAAAATAAGGTACCTTATAAGAAAACCGGTAAAACTCCTTATGAACTTTGGGAGGGGCGTAAGCCTAACTTGGAATATCTCAAAGTGTGGGGGTGCTTGGCTAAGGTCATGCTACCCGAACCTAAAAGGAGAAAGCTTGGTTCTAGAACATGTGATTGTGTGTTTATTGGCTATGCTTGTAATAGTTCATGCTATAGATTTCTTGTCATCAAAAGTGATATATTAGAATCATACACTATTATTGAATCCGAAAATGCCATATTCTTTGAGCATGTGTTTCCTTTGAAAAATAAGGAAAAAGAATTACATGATTCTCTTGAAATTTCTAATGACCTTGTTGATGATGTGCAAAAAATAAGAAGGAGCAAGCGAGCTAGGAAAGAAAAGGATTACGGTAATGATTTCCTTGCCTATGTCGTTGAAGATGAACCTGTAAGTTATTATGATGCAATTAAATCCGTAGATGCACCTTTTTGGTTGGAAGCAATTAATAATGAATTAGAATCTATTATGTCTAATCACAGTTGGGAATTAGTTGAGATTCCACCCAAGGTTAAACCTATTGGTTGCAAATGGATGTTTAAAAGGAAATTAAAACCGGATGGTACAATTGATAAGTTTAAAGCTCGCTTAGTAGCCAAGGGCTATAAGCAAAAACATAATGTGGATTATTTTGATACTTATTCTCCGGTTACTAAAATTGCATCTATTAGAATTTTATTTGTCATTGCTTCTATTTACAAACTTGTAGTACATCAAATGGATGTTAAAATTGCTTTTCTAAATGGTGATTTAGAAGAAGAGATTTATATGAAGCAACCCGAGGGTTATGTAGTTCTTGGGCAAGAACATAAAGTTTGTAAGTTAGTTAAATCTTTATATGGTTTAAAACAAGCACCTAAACAATGGCATGAAAAATTTGATAATGTTATGCTTACACATGGGTATGTGATCAATGGTGCCGATAAATGCATATATAGCAAGTTTATTAATAATGAAGGCGTTATTATATGTTTATATGTTGATGACTTGCTTATATTTGGAACTAGCCTTGATGTTGTGCATGATGCTAAACACTTTCTTGCCTCTAATTTTGATATGAAAGATTTGGGTGAGGCGAATATAATCTTGGGCATCAAGATCCTTAAGGATAATGATTGCATTACACTATCACAATCTCACTATGTAGAGAAAATTCTTAAAAAGTTTGAACACCTTAATATGTCACCTATGTCTACTCCTTTTGACTCAAAGGTGCACTTGGTTAAAAATCGTGGTGATAGTGTTTCACAAGATAAATATGCACAAATCATTGGTAGTTTGATGTTTTTGACAAACTGTACTCGCCCTGATATTGCATATGCTGTTGGTAGATTGAGTAGATATACTCATAATCCTAGTATTGAACATTGGGATGCAATATCTAGATTGTTGAGATATTTAAAGGGTACTTTTGATTATGGTTTGTCATATTGTGGTTATCCTGCTATTTTAGAAGGATATTGTGATGCTAATTGGATCTCTGATACAGATGAGGTAAAGTCCACTAGTGGATATGTGTTCACACTAGCTGGAGGGGCCGTCTCTTGGAAATCATCCAAGTAGACTTGCATAGCGAGATCCACCAGGGTTTTAAATAAGATCAGTTTAGGAATATTTTGACTTGCAAAATAAGCCTTAAATAGGCTTACACTATGTAAACAAAAATTTGAACTCATATTTTTAATGATATTTTCAAGAAAGGGTTTCCTTTTCTTTTTTTCTTTGGTGGATTCAAGGAACTTCTTATGGATTTAAGGGTTCCGTTAAGCTAGAATGAGATTTGACCTCTATTGCGTGTTTATTCTGTGCCATTTTAGTACCAAGTTGAAATAGAAAGAAAGAAAAAAGAAAACGTAGTGAAAGAAAGCAAGAGAGAGCAAAAGCAAGAGAATTGACATCGGTGGCTCTATGTTTAGTTCAGGGTGGTCATCGGACCACCTTGACCTAAATTTTTTTATTATATATAAATTTTAAAAATTTATGATTTTTTAATCCTTAAAAAATATTTGTAACCACCCTAGAATATTTTAGGCCCAACATAATTAAATTTTGGACAAAATTTGGTAACAAACTTAATTGTAAACTAAGGCTATAATCTATTCAATATATATATATATATATATATATATATATTTTTACGTGAATTTTGACAAATCTACAAATAAATACATTTTATTTTAATATCCTCCATATTTACAAAATTTCAAGAAGATCAAAGATTAATATGTATGTCATCAATCAAATCTTTAAATTTCAAGTTTTTGTAATCTAAAATTATACACAAAAAATAAATTTACGGATCAAAAGTAAATAACATACAATTAACATGAAATTTAACATGCGTTTTAAAAACATAAAGAATAGACATGGCAAACGGGTGGGTCGGGTCGGGTTCAGGTCAAGTCAATCAGGCTGCAAGTAAAAAACGGATCATTTTAAGCGGGTTAAAAAGGGGTTCGGGTCAATCGGATTGCAAGTTGAGTTTACCCGTATTTTTCATATAAATTTTTTTACAAAGAAAATAACATGTATTTACTATTTGAAATGTCATGCAACAAATTACTTGATGTAAAATGCATTACTTTGAATTCACCATTTATATCAAGAATGAACTCAGTTAAACTTATTAATACTTATTCAATAATTTTAAAATTATAGAAATCCCAACATTGCTAACTAAAACAAAATAACACAAAGATAAGTAAAACAAGTACACAAGTTTTATTTTTACACAATATCAACATTTCAAAGTATAAAACAAAATTACAAATAACTTATTGGATAACTCATTTGATAAAAAATAAAAACATATAAGAAATTTACAACCTTGAAAATTAATTTTATAATATATTATCAATTGTAGTTGGCACTCTATTTCAATTTGAAAATATCCATCAAAATTTGATTGTTGACTTATTTATACATGGTCTCTTTTATGAATATCATATTATTTTTAAGCAACACGTACTCTAAGAAGTATTATAATTTATTTTGAAAAACCGTTTATTTTGGATAGAAATAGTTAAAAAATAGGTCTACGCATTCATAATTTATGCTAATTTGATATTTTAGCTTCATTATTTTCACATTTATGAATGTTTCTCAAACATGTTTACAATTTTAAATCTATGTTTTTAATTCTACTATAATCAGATTATCTTGGCATATACTTTGCTATTTGATATTTAAAAATCTTTACTCATTATAGAATACTCAACTATTCATCTTTTAATTCATTTGCATGCAGTTATATAAATATTTCAATTGTTTCCTAAAAACTCATAATAAACAATTAAACCAATATTGTCTTAATTTTATATTTTTTTCAAAAAAAAAAAGGTTTTAAGAAATGGTTTGGGTCATGGGTCGGGTCGGGTTGACCCGCAAAAAAACACAGGTCGAGTCATGGGTCAACCTGTTTTTGCTTTGAGTCAAAAAATCGAGTTCAGGTTGGGTATTTTTCGGGTCGGGTCAAAAAATTTTAACCTGTTTTGCCATGTCTAATAAAGAACATAATTTAACAATTAGATTTTCAAAATTGACCATGTTAATTTATTTAATGAGAGTTGTAGTTTTAGGGTATAATTAAGATTGTAGCCAAACTTTGCTCTTAAACTTTACTCCCCTTAACAATATATTAAGTCCTTACAAACAAAAAGAAAAATCCCAAGAAAATTTTTATCTAACTATAATTTTGATAGAGATGTAACTTGGTAATGAGACTATCATGCAAAAATTTCAAAAAAAAAAAAAAAAAAATTGTAGATAGAAATGGTAAGACTTTATGTATTTGTGTGAGTGAATGTGTTTTTTTTGGGTCAATATATGAAGATCTCTTTTAATTAAATTTTATGTAATTTAAGTTTTTTAATAACCATCCTAGAAAATATTTTAGGAGCTGCCTCTGAGAATTGAGTAATTCGGCCTGCAAATCAATTTCCATATTAAACTTATCACAATAACCTTAAAACCAAGGTAGGCCAATAAAAGTAATAATATTCAATTGTATTCTACAAAATTCTCACTTAAATATTTATAATTATATGTTAATATTTTAAAATAACAATTTTTTCGTATAAAAAAGAAAAACCTACGAACTCACTTATATTTGTATAAAAAATTCTTATATGAATTTTTTTGAATTCACATTGATATAAGATGTGACCTTAATCTACAGGCCAATTTTCTTTCAAAAGTCCATCACAAAAACGTAACTTCTTTTGTTGGATATTGCCATGAAAACACCAATATGGGGCTCATCTATGAGTATATGGAAAATGGAAACTTGGCAATGCATCTGTCAGGTATTGATCATACTAAGAATCTTTCACTATAAAAATATTAACTTTCTTCCAATTTGTGAGTTTATTAAACTGTAATTACTTAGTTGGATCTATTATTCTTTACAGATAAAAATGCAAGTTTCCTGAGTTGGGAAACTAGACTCAAAATATCGATGGACTCAGCACAAGGTCAGCAAGTACATATTTGCCTCTGTGTGTGTGAGTCTCCAATGTAATTGAACTATTGTGTCTGAAATTGAATTTTCAATTTTGAAGGATTGGAGTATTTGCACAATGGTCGCAAGCCATGCACCCATTATCCACCGTGACATGAAGTCTACAAACATCTTATTAGATGTAAATTTTCAGGCAAAACTAACTGATTTAGGGCTGTCTAAAGTTATCCCTGATGAAGGTGGCACTCATGTCTCAACAAAAGTTGTTGGCACCCCAGGATACCTTGACCCCGAGTAAGTATTTGCATTGCATATTTTTGTTTTTTTGTTCTGTGTTTTGTGTTTTGTATGTTTTTTTTTTTGGATAAATCAATAGTTACAAAAGGGGTGGGGGATTTGAACCTAAGATTTTTCTGTTTGAATCTCTAAGAAACTCCAACCAATTAAGCTATAAGGCTCAGCAAATTACATAATGTTGACAGTCACTATTTAAAAAAAAAAAAAAAAAATTTGACCTGTATTTGTCACGTAAATGAACTAGGCATACAAAAAGGATCGCACACGTATTAGGTTTTTACCTTTCAAGTATGTAAAGCCCTTCTCAAAGACTAATACCCCAAATATTATTCATCAAATTAAACTCGAATAATTCGTATGCCAAAAGAATCTTCAAATATTAGAGAAAAAAGAAATCCAAAACTTCAATTGCTTCAAATATTACAGATAACAAGAACCCAAAACTTCAAGTGCATAAAAAACATAAACGACAAAAAATCAAACATTAAAAGTCTGATCTTATTCCAAAATTCATAATTTTTTTTAATGCGGCAAACTCAACGAAGGCCTCAAAACTAATTGTTATCAAACAATTTGAAAATGAAAATGGAAGAAATAAAGTGAGCTTGACTACTTCGAAAGTAACCAACTTCCTGACTTTTTTTTTTTTTTTTTTGAGACCAAAGATAGAACATATATTACTGATTGAAAAGAGTGTTACAAGTAAAATTCCAACAGGTTACATAGAAGTTAGCAAGGCTGGATATAGGTGCACTTGGGCCTGTTACAGAGACACTAGTTTTTAGTTACAAGAATGCAGGCCTGGTATTCCCTTTAGAAGATTGTCTGTGAAGCTGTGAGGCAAAAGAAACTCTAAACAATTTTCCAAAGCGACGTAAAAATCATAGACTTCGCGACATCACCTCAATAAAATCAATAGTTTCAATGAAACAATAAATAGCAATTTTTTATTGTATTAAAATTCATACATATACTAAGATCATGTACTAGCAATCTATACGGCAATGGTCACACTCTATATTCGTAACTAGGCTCAAAATACTTAGTCATCACGTTATAAGTCCCAGAATGAACTAGATTCTAAACCAATGTGTACCTTTATTGGCAATTTCCAGTCCACTGCATTATCAGATTGTATAGCTGATTCTAAAACATATTCAATATTACATTCGGAATGTCAAAGCTCAATAAAAGCTTTTATTCAAATTTTCGCAATCTCCAAGATGCTTGATCCTATTTTGAAAAAGTAGAAAATTCTGAATAAGCCAACTTAATAAGAAAAATTACTTGGAAAATATTTTAGTATGGAATAAATTGCAATTATGTAATTAAAATTAAGAAATTGAAATTATTAAATCAAATTTTCCAAGAAATACTAATAATTTTCATAAATAAAATATTTATTTCTATCATTTTTGTACTAATTACAGAAAAGTTCACATATCTTATACTCTGCATACTCAAATAGTTCTATGTTAAATTCTCCAAACTTAACCTAAAATCAATCATATATCAATTCAATTACTCAAAGTCCCCAGAATACTATACAGTATACAGTATACATGGTTATTATAAGAAATTTTCGCTGATATACGACCATTCTTGAAGTTTTTCAAAAACCCATTGATATATATAAGAGCCCTTAATTTCTTTTCTTTTCCCTTTGATCCAAGTATTATAGTTTGACCAAAGTAACTAGAGAAGATGGAATTGTCAAACACATATTTTGGTTAAAGATACTAATATAGTAATATTTTTAAGTTTACCTAACTCGAATCACAAAACTAACCATAAAAATTGGAATAGTAGATCATTTAATAACCTGGTTCTCATCTCGCTTGGGTATAGATTACGTTACATCTTTGGCTTACAGGTACTATGCAACAAACCGGTTGAACGAGAAGAGTGATGTTTTTAGCTTCGGGGTTGTTCTATTGGAAATAATCACAGGGCAACCTACAATTACTAAAACTCCTGAGAAAGTTCATATAATTAAATGGGTTAATTCCATGGTTGAAAGAGGGGATGTTAAGAATATTATGGATCCGAGATTAGAACGAGACCTTGACATTAATTCTATTTGGAAAGCAATTGAAGTGGCAATGAGTTGTGTATCTTTCACTTCCACCAAAAGGCCAACCATGACTTATGTAGTGATGGAATTAAAGCAATGTTTGGCAATGGAGTTTGGCTCAGAAGCATGAGGGTTTTGAGATAGATTTAGACCAAATTAGTGGAATGAACTTTGTGCATTCTGGACAAACTCCCTTGGCAAGGTAGTAATCAGAAAATACACAAAATCTCACATGGAATTTTTCCAGATCTGATATACACTCTTCCAAAAGAAAAAAAAGTGTATGCAATATGTGCATAAAAACCATTGGCCTTCTATCAAATTGCCACCTTTGTGTGGTTTGCATTCAGGGCTGGATCTTCGATTTACAATGAGCAAATAAATAAAATAGTTGTTGTGTTGGTGGAGCAGATAGTGACAATCATGGTCTAAAGTTGAGAAACAAAATATAATAGTAGCAGTATTAATTACAACTATTTGCTGCTCCCTGCCATCTTTTGCAAATTGCAAGTAGTAGTACCAGCTAGCATACACAATTTATCATACTAACACAAATTGTCAAACAAAATGATATTTAATAAGTAAGACATCAAATAGAACTACATTTGATGTCTTATAAAAAAAATGTGGTTCTATTTTAAATCAGGAAGAGAGGCAATATATATATATATATATATATATAATATATATTAAATATAAGTGATAGAGGGAGATGCTGGTGCCTATATATGTGGAAGCTGATGTGTCTGAAATTGCTCACATGGCATTGTAATAATTACGTTGTAGCATGGCCTTACGGCTGACATGGCCTAGCGTGCGGTCAGATCAAGATTCGGTACATGGAGCACGTGGAAACACATGCACATGGCTTTGTATTGCTAGCGCATGAAAGTGTCTGGGATTTGATGGCAACAAGCGAGCGATATGTTTTTGAAAAATAACTGCCCTATTGACAAATGAAAAATATGTGTTAGTTGGTAGTAATTTTAATATACATTTCTCATATTTATTAGATTTTGATATAAATAATATAGTTTCATTTGATAAAAAATATTTATTCTAACTTATAGAGATAGTAAGTTCTGCTGTAAAAAACACACAACTTTTTCTAAATGAAATTTGAAAAAGAAATTTAATAAATAAAAAAAAATTAACACAACTTTAATATGACAAACGATAAAAAATTCCTGAGTCAAATCTAAATGGGGAGCTCCAAAATTTTGAAACCTGGCGAGAAATTAGAAATGGAGAAGAGAGTGGTATTTGTCACTGTTGTGTAAATTAGAAGATAAAGTTAACAAATACTCTAAAAGTATCAATTTTGAAAATATTTTTAAAAATTTATTATATATAAAAAGATAAAAAATAATTGATGTTTTTGACAGGTATTTAATATTTCTCATAAAATAGTATCAATTTAAAAATAAAATAAAAAATTGTTGGTTAAGAAAATTTGGAGGCACCCATTTACCTGATTCAAACTAAAATTCGTTCCTCTAATTATGCAACCCGAGTTTTAATTCTCTAATATAGAACTCCACCACAAGGTCCACAACCAATGATGGTGTCAACTTGAAAATATCGGTGGCAATGTTCAGGCCTCAAGGGTCGTTCATAATTCCCTCAACTCTATAGGATCTTTTTGGAATTCTTCTTTCTCGTCGTGAAGCTCGCTGTCAATAACTAAAAAACCTTGTGTTAACTGATTTGGAGGCATCGCTCCGCTATCAACAATTGGACAAACGTGGGTAACAGTACTGACAGTGCGGGTTTGCGGGTCATGGCCATATGGGTGGGTGTCACTAATATAATTCAAGTGATATAATCAAAAATAGATTAAAACATATATATTTAATTACTAAACCATAATTACAGGATATAAAAAAGACAAAGTTTAGTTATAATATTGGTTATAGCTTAAAACTACAATCTTACTCAATAAAATAAACATTATTACACATTTTGAAAATCTAACCGTTGAATTGCATGTTTTTTATGCTCTTAATATATATGTCAAATTTTATGTCAATTGGATATTATTTACTATATGATCTATAACCTTATATTTTATGCATAATTTTAAACTACAAAAACTTGCAATTTGAAAAATTTATTGATAACATAGCTATTGATATTTAATTTTCTAGAAATTTTACAAGTATGAAGAATATAAGAAGAATATGTCATCCAATGGTGAATTTGTCAAAATTTGCCTCTAATAAAAAGATATTGAGTAAGGTAAAGTTACAGCTAATTTTGTGGCTAAATTTTCTCCATGTAAAAATGCAAAATATAAAAATGTTTTGAAGAGTTCAATAATAAGAGTTCAATTTACAAATTACAAGAACAAGAAGAAAGTCGTAAGTTATAAATATAAAGGAAATGGATTCTAAGGAACGTATCAAGGTCATCTTTATAGAGAATTTCTAAATCTAGAATTTTTCAAAGGAAACATATAAAGAACAAAAAGAGAAAAAAAAAAAATAGGACAGCACATATAACCAGTTAATTGAAATTTACCTTGCATAAGTTTCGCTGGTCCATAGCTATGATCCTTGAAGCCTAAGACAAAATAAATAAATAAAACCTAAATAAGAATTTAATTAATATCATAGTTAACCACTTACTCTATCCCAGTATCATTTTATGCAAAATATCTTTAACCCTAAAAAAAAATCACCATTACTATGTTATCCATTTCTAAATTCTATTACTAACCATAACTATTCTCCAAAAAAAAATAATAAAAATAATCCTACTAAGTGTAGGGACAAAGGCCCAAAATCATATAGTGGGCTTTAGGCTTCACCTAGGACAATTGACAAGTTCGAGGAGAGGCAAATGGTTGTAAAAGAGACTCCTAGTTAAAGTCTCATAAACAGGGAATACATGAAATATGATCCGAGGAGGAATACCTTCTCAAATGCGATGGATATAGCTCAAATGCGTAAGTCTAGCAATTAGAAGGCCCCTCCAAAAGGCCCTAGTAATAGGAGTATGCCACATAAACATACGGGGAAGAAGGAAATACAAAATATCTAAGGAAAAACTGCTATCACCGCATTAAATGTATTGCAGCTACTTTTCTGGCCGCATTTATGTGGAGAGGACCTTTGAACAGTGCTGCCTTGGCTACCACAACTCATAGAAGGTTGAAGGGGAGGTGTCTGATGGGACGGGCACTCAAGTGGGAATTCAGATGATCAACAAGTATAGGATCAAGATGGCTGAAAGAGGGCTATATAATGCGAGAGATCCCCATGAGATGAACATTAGAAAAAGGGGGAGAGAACATTGTAATAACCTAAGTTGTCTCAATATCCAACTGTAATTAGCATACACAATTGTAACCTCCTCGGACTTAAAGTCCATTAACATTAATATCTCCTATTTGTGCTTAACTATCATTTAATTCAAGATTTGCCGCTGTACAACTTATTAGGCCTTAGTTCTTCAACTCATTCTCTACAAATTCATTGTATTGGGCCTCTTGGACCAAGACCCCATACATTTTTGGGCTTGGGCCCCAAATTGTGTCCCTACACTAAGCATAATTGAATATGCCACAAGTTTTCCTCAAAAAAAAAAAAAAAAAAAAATGCCACAAGTGAAATTGTACGTTCAAATCCATATGGGTCTTGAACATTTCGAAAGTAAAGAATATTAAAAAACCCAAATTTAAGTTAAAATCCTCAAATCATTACCACCGTAAAAATTAATTAATAAATCTTTTTTGATTAGCTCACCGATTACATGTTCCAATCTGCAATTGGGTACTGTAATTCCATATTGAATTAAAAAAAAAAAAAAAAAAAAAAAAAAAAAAAAAAAAATAATGAGGGAGAAGTGATTTGCCCGTAAGTTTCTTAAAAAAATTCATGTGTAAGACTCCTTTTTTGGGTCACTACAATTCACCCCCTTACATTAAAGAGAGGTTATTCCTTATAAACACATCTCCACATAAATTGCATGACCCCTTTTTTGGGTCACTACAATTCACTCCCTTATGTTAAAAGGAGATCACTCTTTATAAATATATTTCCATGTGTAAAGACTAAAGACTCTAACTCTGACTGTTTAAATATTGTCCTCTTTAGGGCCATATTGCACATGACCTAGCTTATGATTTTGTTCTTTTTCTTGACATTTATAAATTTGAACAGTTATTATTGGTCCTTTGGAATGTTTTTTATATTTTACATAGTGACTGTGACTTTGCTTTTTTTGAGAAACAGATAATGATTGTGGCTATATTGTAGTCTTTGAATTGAAAATATTTAAATATAACTTTTTTTTATCTATATCACATGAATTATATCAGTGACACCCACACACATGTGACATTGTGTGTAAATTCTCACTTACCACGATATCCTTAAAACCACGGAAGGCCAATAAAAATAATAATATTCAATTGTATTCTACAAAATTCTCACTTAAATATTTATAATTATATGTTAATATTTTAAAATAACAATATTTTTTTTGTATAAAAAGGGAAAAACCTACGAACTCACTTATATATGTATTAAAAAAATCTTTTATGAATTTTTTTGAATTCACATTGATATAAGATGTGACCTTAACTTTGTGGTTGATCAAAATTCTTATACGAATGAGATTAACTTTTTACAACATAGTTATCAAAATTCTTAAAATTAATGTGTCTTTTGAATAATGTAAATCTCTATGTACTTTAAAAATCAAATGATTTATATATATATTTTTTGTGATACAAATAAAATCTAAAATTGACCTTAATTACTACTCTTTTTCCATGGCAAGCACATGCCTTGCACGTGTTGCCCTAACTAGTAACATAAAATGAGGAGTGATAAAGCATGTAGCAACTAGCAAGAGTATCTTTTATTTTAATATTATTACGTTCTTTTAGGTTACAATGATAATTGTCCAAATTTTTAATTGATATTGCCTAGTTCTTTTAATTAGATGTCCAAAGTTCAGACTTCAAAACCCTTTTCTCTCATTGTAACTATTGAATTATTAAAAAAATAAGGTTATAATGACAATTTAAGGGATACCTTAATGGTTTCAACATCTCTTATAATATGATATTCTTATCCCTATTAGTCTAAAATTTTACAAGGATTTACTTGTAAAATATAATTATCATTATTATAATGTGAATAATATGCATATTAGGAGTAGCATCTTCTAGAGTTTTCATATAGGTAATTTTCTCATAATTTTTTAAAATTTTATCTAATAGTTCAAGTAAATTTATAAACAATTTAGATAGAGTTTTCATACAGGTAATTTTCTCATAATTTTTTAAAATTTTATCTAATAGTTCAAGTAAATTTATAAACAATTTAGATAGACGTAGTGTAAGATTAGAACACCTAATTTTTTTACTTGAATTTGAATGGCAGATTACAGAACATATACGGAAGACAGCAAAAACAAAAAGACTACAATTTTTTAAAGAAGCATTTGCATTATTGTTTTCCACTTTATTGTGTCTTGTATAAGAACTTTATAACCCAGTGACAGAATTTGTCTTGAGGACCAGAATATGAACCAAAGTTTTTTGATCATTCATGTCACGCCCCAAACCCCTAAGGGTCCAAAGCATGAGAAAGATGTCTCAAAGTACCTGTAAAATTTTTTTTATTCTTTTTCCTTTTTGACAATACAATCCACAAAAATTATATCAAGTACTAATATCAAGAATTATCATAATAATTTCATTGAATATACTCTCAAAGTAAGTCAGAGCTCTAAGCATTAATTACAATGAACATTGAGAATAATGTCAACAACTTGTCCCATCAGTGGGAATAAAGTCACAACCACTATAATATATAAAAGAATGAGTCAAGCCTACTCTAAGATGTACAACATCTAATATCTTCATTACAAAAGTTCAGCCTCCATCAGTAATTAGTCTAACTACTATTAGCTACCAAAAAACTATCTCAAAAGATTATTGCCTACTCTGAATAGTTTGTAAAATGATGGAATGAGACAGAGCCCAGTAAATAGCATATTTAATGAGGGTGGGGGAAATGCAAGTTTCGTCTTCAAAATAATAATATAACAAGAATGATTAAATAATGAAACACAAAGTTTCTCAAAGTAAATACCTTGAAACTATATACCATAATCTGTGAGTACTAACAATATAGTTTCCAAAGCCATAAAATCTAACATACTGTAAATTTCTCACAAAGATATATATCATACTACCACTTAGACCGGTCAGGGGATCCACCCATTTACAACTGGCATGATATTGTCCTCTCTGGTATGCAGACTTTTGGTCCCATGGACAGCAGCCTCACCCATACCCTCAAGGTTTTTCTCTCCCCCCATGGGCAGAAGAGAGAATGTGTCAAATAGGGCCTCTCTTGCATGTGGTCTCTTGGCCTCATGGGCAGCAGCCTCACCCACACACAATCAAGGAACCTCTTCCCCCCATGGGCAACAGGGAAGAACGCGTCATCCAAAGTAAAAGAGCATTGACCTAGATTTAATTCCGTTGTCACAAAGACTACGAAAACCAAATCGGGTGATCACCGGGAAATCACACATGGCATGGTGTCAAAACCACATAAAACTCACAAGTATACATTTCCTTTCAAATACATAGTTTATAATCAGATAGTTTCAGAAAAACCTTAAATAATCTAACTTCCACAAAATTTGTAAGGTTTTCAACTTCATTCTTGTTAAAGGATTTTCTAACAATTTCCCACATAACAAGACAAGATAAGCATCTTTAAATTTTCTAATATATCATAAAATCCATGATTTTCTTATCAAAGATTAAACAAAAGATGCTCATTTTTCCATATCAACAATTCATGCATTTCCCCAAATGCCATACCAAATATGATGTACTTTTCATATATAATAATATATAATAGGGTTACGACATAATAGTTTTTAGGAAATTATAATTTCCATAGGTAGTTTCCAAAAGCGTGTCTAACCCAAAAACATTTATACAACATGGTTATTTTTCAAAATCCCATTAAAAAGCTACTTACCTCGCAACCGCAAAATCCTAATTCTCCAAGCTCCAAGGAAATTAGCTAAAACCTAAACAATATCAAGTAAACCTATAAACAATATCAAGTAAACCTATCACAATAAGTATAGAGCTTGAAATTGCATCTAGCCACAATTTAGGAATTGCCAAATAATCACATAATTAGGCAAGCCTAGTATTTAACCTCATCAATAATAATATATTCCACTTCCATAGTTTCTCAACAAATTGATCCACAAGGCATAAACTCCAATTATAAAGTTAACCCATTTAATATCATCTCCAACATTATGACTAGCTTCTATAAAATTTACACTACATCATTAAGAGACCCATGAAAGCAAAATCAATATATCCTCCAAGGCAAGAAATTTAGAACTTCAACTAACTCCAAATAAACCCAATGGCAATTGAAAAATTAAATTTACCAACCATCACATGTTACCAACCATCACAAAATATATACCCACTCATCAAATAATTCCACCAATACAAAACCCATACATAAAAATACATAAATATCACTTCCAATGCTCATAAATCACATGAGTATCATTATTAAAGCTTAAATAAAAATAATCTCAAGCAAAAGTGCAAAACCCACCAAAAAGGTGGGTAGTGGGGTTAGGTGGGGTTTTGGCACGTGGGAACCCAAAAGAAATATCTGATCTTGACTTTTTTTTTTAACTGATGGGACGTTACAATTCAAGAACAGAAAATATATTAAAATTTAAAACTAAATTGATACTGTAAGGACACGATTCGTAACAAGCCGTAACAGTGTTGGGTTCGCACGTAAAAAGGCCCAAACAATATTATTTGTAGAGCGTGGATTTGAAAGGCTAGGCCTTGGTCACCAGGTGGTGGGTTTTTCATGGTATTCATACATGGTTAAGTTTTCTTCACCCCTGGAGTCTTTCTTTTGGAGGTGGGCTGGGAGGCTCTGGTTTTTGGCCATTTTTCTCAGCCCCTCTTCTTGGTGCACCTACCTTTTTATTATATAGTCCGTCTTAGTTGATCCTGGCCCTCCACTTGTTGGTCAGGCAGGTGCTTATTTCTGTATCCATCCCATCAACAGTCCCCTCTTACTTTCTACCAGTTACGAAGATCGAAGTTTACACCGTCCAAACGTCTTTTCTCATTAATCGGATCTGGGTGTTGGTAGATGTATTTAATGCGGAGGGGACGCATTTTCCTTGATCCAATCCTACACCCTGCTTCCCTATGGGCTCCATTCCACTCACATCCCCTTCAGGGGGCTGTTTGGGGGATAGCCTCCACCAAGATGTTGGTCTTTCCATTGAAGTTCTGGAATGCCGAGGACGGGGTAGTTTCTCAACCGTTCCCCTTGACACCCCGGCCATCGATTATTCGTACTTGGCAAAATACCTCCTCGGCACGGGCCTTGGGCCCAGATAGAGTTTTGGGCCGGACTGCAGACCTCCCGGACCCACAGATACATAAAAAATAAAATTAATATCTATTAAATATTATCAGAATATAAACAAAATAAAAGATACAACATAACTGTTGTTTAATATATTTCAACTTAATCATTTATAATTTTATATATTAATAAAAATATTTCAAAATTCCAGGGAGGTCATGGTCCTTCCTCGTCTATACATAGTTTTGTCCCTTTACTGCATTAACCTATGGAAGATCTTAAATTGTCACAAATTTCATCAATATAGGTAAAAATAAATAGCTCTTGTTAAAAAAGGAAAAGAAAAGGAAAAGACAGTTAAATGATCATTTTTCACTTTGTTATATCTTCTATAAGAAGCATTAATCTATTGAAGAACTTAATTTAATCATTATAGGTAAAAGTAGGATAAGTTTCTATCAAGATTGATACGATACTATCCTATCATAGTTTCACCTTATTTTCTTATGTTAGAAAGTAAAGAATCACTTTAATCCAAATAATTAGGGATATTGAATTCCACAATTCTATTTTTTATGGATGCTGTGTATAACTTCATAGACAATGAAGTGAGGCCATGCACATAGCATGATTCTCTTCTATAGAATATTATTTGTTAAAATAAAATACAGATTTCTGAAGAAAACTTGTATAGCTTTTCAAAAAGTTTCAAAAGAGTAGTCTGAAATTTAGAAAATAAAGATGTGAGCTACGCTGGTTTGGGCAAATTTAGTTTTTAGATACAAATAATGAACATTGCATATAGGTTGTTAGAGCATTCACATCCGGAATGCTAAATGCCATATGTGAGGTTTATTTAACATTTTTCCCTCAAAAAGGTCCCACATCCAAAATTGCAAAAGCAAAGAATTGCAAATTTTTTTACAATCTTGCTACAATGCCATTCTATAGGTAGAATGGCACTGTAGCAGTATTGTAAAAAAAATATTATTATTTTATTCTATTTCTAATTCCCAAAATTTCTCTCTCCTCTCTCTCATTATTTCTCTTCTCTTCTCTCTTTCTCATCTGCTCTCTCCTCTCTTCAGACCCAAACACCATCCTCCTCCCAAATCCAAATCCACACATCAATGATCAACAGTGGCGATGCCACGTTATGCTCCAGAGTGTTCCCAGGAACACCCTAACTTGGAAAAAAAAAACTATATATAATAATTAATTTTTTTTATATTTGTTTACCCTTAAAAAAATTAGAAACACCCTCAATCAAAATTTGGAACACCCTCAAATTAAAAAAAAAAAAAAAAAAAAAAAATTGTAACAGAGCAAAACAACAGACAGCAAGCCCAACATCAAGCCCATGGCAAGCTAAAACAGAGCAACGCCTCCCCTCATCAGAGATCGGTCCAATCACAGTCCAGTGCACATCGTCGCCTTTCATCGGAGATCAGTCCAGAGCACATCGTTGCCACTTATCGAAGATCGGTCCAGTCGCAGTCCAGAGCACATCGTCGCCCCTTATCAGAGATGGGTCATCAATGATGGTCACTGCCTCAACCTCAGCCTTCAACCTCCCTGCTCTGGTGCTCCCTCAAGGTATTTCTCTCTCTCTCTCTCTCTCTCTCTCTCTCTCTTCATCTCAGTCTCTCTTTATTAATATTTACCCTATTTTTGGCTTTATCCAGTGTTGGTGTTAGTGTTGGTGTAGGTGAGATTATTAATTGTCTCTTAGTGTTGGTGTTGGTGTCTTTTGGTGAGATATAATCAATTGGCTTTATCTGATTTACTGTGTGCTGCTAGTGCAAGTGTGCAACTAATAATTAATAAATATGGTTGTGTGTTGTGTGCTGGTTGATTAGTTCAACTAATAGTAATAAAATATGTAATAAATCACTCTTTTTTAGACTTGGACTTGAGCTATACGGCCTACATAATTTTTGTGCTGCACAAGTTATTGATTTTTTTTTTTTTTTTTTTAAGTAATAGAATCATATTCCAAGTATCAAACAACCATAGTAATTAGTTAAACTAATTAATTTTGTTTGTTTGGGATATTAATTAACCAATAATTAATTGGGAAAAGCAACTAATAAACAATAATTAATAATTTAATTAACCAATACATTATAAAAGACAAATAAATTAAATTATGTTAGGCTAAACAACAATTAATAATTTTATAATTAATGAAACAACAATATAACAAATTATAGTTTATAAAAGACAAACAAATTAATGAAACAACTAAACAACAATACATTTGGGAAAAATTTCTGAAGCCGCCACTGGAAAAAGTTATGTTTCTTAAGGAATACCCTGAAAAAAATTCCTGGAGTCGCCACTAATGATCAAACCTAAACAAAACCACATCAGTGACACCATCCTTCTTCTCTCTTGTGTTTTGTGTTCTGGGTCCTTTTTTTTAAAATTTTTTTTTTCTGCACATTCAAACCAAAATCCATTCGCAAAAGTCCAAAGAACTTGAAATTTTTTTTCTCTCTACACTGAAAGCATGAGCTGAACAGTTTATGCTGAGAGAGTGGGAGGCGAAGCTATTGAACTTGACAAGTGGGTCGACAAGAATGGGTTCTGATCTACAAAACATACAGGAGATTTGTGCATTCCTATACCCGACTCCTATAGAAAAGGTGGGTATGGCTAAGATTGGTTCATTTTTTCTGGTGGGTTGCGATCCAAGTCGTGTTTTGGGTTTTGGAGTTCTAGGTTCTTTTGGGTTCTCGGTTTTTTTTTTTTTTTTTTTTTTTTTTTTTTTTTTTTTTTTTTTTGTGTGTGTGTGTCATGACCAATGCCTAAAGGAAGAGGTGGGTATGGCTGAGATTGGTGGAAATTGGTGGGTTTCTGGGTTTGATCGGTGTTGTTTGTAGGGCTTCGTCGGTAGCTCCGACGGTGGTTATGGTGGCCGGGATATATTATTTGTGAGCTGTTGTGCTGGTGTTGATGGTGGCCGGTGGAAGTGGCCAGCGATGGTGGTTTCAGTAAATTTGTGGTTGTTTCTTGAATAGAAAGAATGAGAGAGAAAGAATAAATAATGTGTTGTATTGTAAATGATGGTGATTTTGGGATATATTATTTTATTGTATAAAAATATTATTTTAATGAGTAGAATAGGGAATTGAAAGTCGGGATGTTAGGAGTGTTAAAAAATGGTATAGTATAAATGATAAAGTGAGTTTTGAGATAGTAAAATAGAATTTTTTATAGACGCCAGATACGAAAGCTCTTAGCTGTTACAGGACTTCAAGCAAGTGAATTAATGTGTGTTTCAATTAACTCAATTGATAAAATTTATTATTTCAAATAAGAAATATGAAATTTGATCCACGTGTACCAAAAAACAAAAAAAACAATTTGTGCTTTCATATGATAATAAAAAATAAAAAATAAAAATTTATCAAGAGACATCTTATATTGAAACTATTTATCAAAATTAAAAAAAGCAAGACCCAACCTACCATAAATTCTAATAATCTAATATGGAGTATTGCAATAGTCAGCAGGGCACAGTAAGCAAGGAGATAGAAAAGATAGCATATATATCTGTATCCACTATTGGTAAGAGATTTTTTAATTTTCTGCATTTAGAAAAAGATGTGAGTAAAATCTCAAAGATCAGAGAGTTCTGTAGATATACACGGTAATTGCTATGCAACAGGACGAGAAACCATTGATTCAAGAGGAAACTCGGTAGCAAATGATCAGAGAGTTCTGAATCTTTATGGGTTGTTGCCTCTGGCACTGGCAGCACAATGCACATGCAATGGATACGCTATGCTGACACGAGTTTTGATGTACACATGCTTACTTCTTTTTCCATCAATAAGGTCTTTTTACGTTTAGTATTTAGAAGGTGACAAGTTCTTCTCAAAAACAGGGCCGGCCTAGGCCTACGCCTACGCCTAAGGCGCCCTTAGAGAAAGGCTCTCAAATTTTGGGACAAAAAATTGAAATATATTTTTAAAAAATTTTGAGACATAGGAAATTTTTTTATTTTTTTTTATTTTCCTCTATTTTTAAGAAGTTTCAAAGAATTGAGTAATGCTAAACATAGGCGCAGTTTGGACTAGCGTTTGCATTTCTGTGTTTGCACGTTTTGCGTTTTTTTTTTTTTTTTTTTTTTTTTTTTTTTTTTTTTTTCAGTGCTTTTGAACAGTAACTAGTACTGTTTATGCACATGATTACACTATGCAGGAGACAAAGTTACTGTTCATGGGACCCACAATTACTTTATTCAAAAAATATATATTAAAAATGGGTCATACGGTACTATTCACACATTTAAAAATTATTTTGCTATAATATTTTCAGTTTTCAATAAACTAGTCGCTAACCCGTGCGATGCACGGGATAGTTAAATAGAAATTAAATATATTTATTTTGTTCAAGGTATTGACTTGAAAATATATGAAAATAAAAACAATTGGTTCAAAATAAAAGTTCACATAAAAATAAAAATAAACACTGAACTTGTAGAAACCTAAAACAACATACTTTCAGAAGATCACAAAAGTAATACATGTAAAATTTCATAAACTTAGAAGAGTAGCTGTTATTAATGCTAGTTGAATGTTACTTTTATGTACACCACCACAAGTTGAATATTTATTTTATGAACACTTCTTTAGCAAATCTATCATTGTACATGGACATTTGTCCATTTGCATATTCCATATTTCTATGGTTTATGAACTGGTTCTGCAACTGTGTATGTGAAACTCATGAGATGTCTGTCTTCTTGTCCTCATTTCCTCCATGAAAGTAGGATCATAATTGAATTGAGTTATCTACTTTTTGTCAATGCTAAATCAAACCTTTCATACCTCTAGGAAATATCAGCAACCCCTTGTTAAAAAAACATTTACATACAATACATTTTTAATTGATAAATAGTAATAAGAATCAAACACAGCTTACCTTGATTAGATCAACAATAGAGCATCACATTTCTTACCTATCTTCCTCCTTACAACTCTCCATGTATTATGGCTTCTAGAACTCATAAGAAATTTCATCAAACACCTTGTGTACATGTAAAAGAAACAACACTTAATGAAAGTGAACATTACTAAAAATGTCCATACTCAACTTTAAAATAGTAGCATAATAGTCATAAATCAATGCAAAACTACAAATGTAACAGAAAAAATTAATCAAGGACAACCCAAGCAAAATCACAAAATTAACACTAAATGTATTATGACTTTGAGAAAAAAAAAATAGTAATGAATTGCTAATGGTGACGATTTGGGGGGAAAAAAAAACTTTATAGGAAAAAAATAATATGAAGAATTAAACAAACTTCACAACTTTGCAGATAATTCTTGTCATCTTTAAAGATCTTAAACCAACTATTTTCATTGCAGAAACCAAAATACACACTCAGTTGTTCCACCACTATAAACTATACAACAAACTGAGCCATAGCAAATGTTGGTAACACAAAATCTCATAAAAGATGTACAAGCATATTCCAGTAGGTAAAAAACAACAAATTTTTAATAGATGTTTTCTTAAAGAATACAATCATATGAAACTTGAAAGCAAGTTCAAAGAATAGGTGTAGCACATAAAAGCCAATCATTCATTTTAAGTTGGAGAAACAAAATCCATCCTGGTTCAATTGAAAAAGCATAAGAAAAATGAGTGGAGTTCTTTACACTATTTATATAAACCATTCATGCTATCCCTCATCCAAAACCATATATGGACCTTTTTATATATCATACCTACATATCGGATCATAACAATTTTGTAACCAAGGGCCTATTATTAACATTCAATACTTTACCATCAAATCTGAAGCAAAAACCACAGCAGCCAATTGGTAAAATAAAATAAAATAAAATGGTAAGATAGAAATTGCTATATGCTTTACTCTTGGGAATGAATTTTCCTTTCATTAAATGAAAGAGAGTGAAATTCCATGAGAGCATCTCCAGCAAGGATCACAAAAGAATTTGGCAATAGCTCACAGAGAATCCATTCGCCATCCTTTTCGATCTCCAATCCTTCAATTATAAATTTTGAGGCTCTATTTATTAACCATGCCTTTTTTTTTTTTTCTTTTTTCTTTTTTTTTTAAGAAATTGGATTTAGAGCTTACCTTGGCAATTGGCATCTTTTCCCTCTCTAAATCAATTAAGGAAAAATCAATATCAGCCACAACAATCATCTGCATAAATGGGAGCATATCATCTGCAATTTGTAATATATAGTTAGCCTAAGCCAAAAAAAAAAAAAAAAAAAAAAAAAGAAAAGAAAGAAAAGAAAGAAAAGAAAAGAAAGAAAAAGTGTAAAAATCATTAAAAACAAGGAATTGAAGTTGGCTTAGAGCCATGATATGATTGTTAGTTTGTCCGTGAAATCCTATTAAAATTTAAAAAATGTCTACTGACATGCTTACCAAATAATTCAAAATAATAAGATTTGGCTTTGCTTGGAATTCCATGACTTCTTGGACAATTGAAATAATGACTATTTTTTTCAAAGATAAAATAAAATGGTAAGATAGAAATTGCTATATGCTTTACTCTTGGGAATGATTTTTCCTTTCATTAAATGAAAGAGAGTGAAATTCCATGAGAGCATCTCCAGCAAGGATCACAAAAGAATTTGGCAATAGCTCACAGAGAATCCATTCGCCATCCTTTTCGATCTCCAATCCTTCAATTATAAATTTTGAGGCTCTATTTATTAACCATGGCTTTTTTTTTTCTTTTTTCTTTTTTCTTTTTCTTAAAGAAATTGGATTTAGAGCTTACCTTGACAATTGGCATCTTTTCCCTCTCTGAATCAATTAAGGAAAAATCAATATCAGCCACAACAATCATCTGCATAAATGGGAGCATATCATCTGCAATTTGTAATATATAGTTAGCCTAAGCAAAAAAAAAAAGTGTAAAAATCATCAAAAACAAAGAATTGAAGTTGGCTTAGAGCCATGATATGATTGTTAGTTTGAATATAATATTTGCTCATATTTTGATTGAGTTTGCTCAATCTCATTGCTTAAAAGGGCAGCCTTTACGCTCTCATATTTTGATCGTTAATTGTCATAGATGTTTGAATATAATATTTGCTCATTTTAATAGTAACATTTGGTCTAATTCTCTTATGATGATACTATGATAGTAACGGGTTTAACCGTGAGTCTCTGTTTTGGAGGTAAAAAAACATCTATGACAATTAACAATATCAAAATTTTATTAATATATATATATATATCAAACAGAACGACAGCCAGTACAGATACACAGCTAAAACTACAAATACAAAACAGAGTCAACAGACTCAAGAATACCTCTAAGTTTGAGATTACCAAGAAACTTAAATATGCAATCACATTCCAATTTCAAATTCTTTCTAGAAACATATTATTAATAAATATGCAAGAAACAGTACATAATAAAGGAAAGGTAAATACCTGATACAAAGAATCATATGTGACCCCTCCTTAATCATGTTTAGCTACAAACATGAAAAAACAAAAGAAAAAAAAAATGCAAGCACCTGCAACAAAAGTGAAATAAAATAGAATACCATAGAAAAATCTTAGTAGAAATAACATAAAGTAATTCACAATTGGCAAATTAACAAAGCCAAATTCACAATTCACAAAAGGAACCTTCACAATTGATTGTGCTTCCATTTACTTTTGCTTCACTGTTGTTTTTTTCCTCAACACCTAAACAGATGCTCAATTTGGTTAAGTTTGTCTAATCGTGAAAATACTTTGGAAGCTTTATATCAATATTTATAAAAGATGTTGTCTCTATAGAGAATCATCCAAAATGTCACTGTTATACACACACAAACTGCTATATTAGCAATCCCTTTGCTAAAGTTTAAAGGATCAAATCTAAGCAAAGTTGAAAGCAAACATTGAATCTTTTGCTGGAGAGAAACAAAATGGAGAAGATTCTAGGAAGGATGGTAACTTGGCAAATTAGTGCCAATTACTGATGCTACCGTCAAAGATTATAAAGATCACTACTCTTGCGACATCAAAAGACTGTCTTTGTCTCTCTCTCACACTCGTTGGTAGATTTTTTTTTTTTTTTTTTTTTTTTTTTTTAACAAACAATAAGGATTTATTAACTAAGACCCAACATCAAACACCTACCATGCACTATAACTGAAATTTTGAAAACCCTAACTTTAAACTAAACAGATTAAATTTAGAATGAAAAGAAGTTGGAGAATTACCAGAAAATAAAAAGTGTCAATGTAAGACTACAAAGCAAAAAATAAAAGAATTTTGAAAATTAGAGAGAGATTCAAATAACAATGAATGAATTTGAAAGAGAGAACAGGCACTCGCAGCAATAGAAGGGGAGGCATTTGAAGGTGGGTGCGAGACTCTTTGTATTTGATAAGCTCTACCTTTGATCGCTTACTTCTTTCTCATCTGAGTTTTGGATTTTGATTTTGGGGGAAGGAGAGAGTTTTGTTTTTTGGGTTTCTGAGAAGAGAGAGCAGGACGGGTTTTAGTTTTTTAGTTTTAGAAGAGAATTGGGTTTTGTTTTGTTTGGGGTAGAATTTTTTTTAAAAATATATTTGCTGTTTTGGAAAAATATGTTTATAAGGCCTCCTCTGATTTTGCGTTTAAGTATTTTTTGGGATTTAGAAAAGTTTTTTTTTTTTTTTTGGGCTTATGATTTTTTTTTTTTTTAAATATTGTGCTGACGTGGAAAATTGTGGAAGCTTCAAAAGCTTCGGTTTTATATATATATATATATATATATAGATAAATTGTATCCAAACGGACCCATAATATAACTTTGGGCAAAACTTAGATATAGAACCTTAAATATAGTACTTTAAGTACCCCTTTTAAAATTCAGCCATCTGTCTTATTAAAATTAGTCGCTAACCCGTGCTATACACGTACGGGAACCTACCTATTTGTGAGGTAAACTAAAATAATTTTATAAAAAATTTAAAAAAACTATACGATTGCATGATTTGCTCTTATATGACTTCAATTTGTGTTACAACTTGATGAAGAAGTCATTGCTTGAACGTGCAATGACTTACAAAAAATTTTTCAAACAGCTTCTGATATTGCAAAAAAATAACTCAAAAATTCAGATATTAAAACTTCTAAAACACCAAAAAATATTAAAGAATTAGATGATTCACTGTTTTGAAATTATTGAAACAAAACAAAATATATATGACTAAATAGTAGAGAAATATAAGAGAAAGATGAGTTACATTCGAAAGAATAAATAGTAGAGAAATATAAGAGAAAGATGAGTTACATTCGAAAGAATAATTTCAATTATAGCAAGCTTTTTTATCTTGTAAAAAGAGACTAGAGAGAGTTTGGTGGTTCATGTACCAAAATTACTTTTTTTAAAAATACATGAAAAACCATAATTTTTTTTTTTTTTTTTTTAACAAAGTAGTAGAGAAAAAAATAACATAAGAAGAGCCCATACCTCTACTCGGTTTTAAGAAAAAATATTGGGGTTTAGTTTACTTTTATAGTGTTTATGATTAACCTCGCAAATTTGGAGATAAATTATCAATGTTTGAGTTTGAATTTAAGTTGTACTTGTTATAGAGAGAGTTTCACTTCTTGTTAAGTTTGAATTAAACAAAAATAATTTTATTTAAAAAAATGATAATGATAAGTTTGAGTTTAAGTTGGACTTGTTAGAGAGATAGACTTTCACTCCTTATTAAGTTTGGACTAAACAAAAAAAATTTATTTAAATAAAATGATAATTTTATTTAAATATTGTGCTGATGTAAAAAATTATGAAAGTTTCAGAAGTTTAAGTTATATATATATATATATATATATATATAAATAACTTAGCTAATGGTGTTTGCACCCTCTCTTTCTCTAATTCTGTTAACTATATCCCTCCATCATCTCACTCTCATCTCAAACTTGAAGATCTCTCCACCATCGAATCTTCATGGCTGCTATCAAGGGCGGCCACAGCAGGCCACCGTTAGCCACTCTCATGGTCTCTTTTGGGTTTGCTCTTCTCCCTGAAGTCTAGCCAAGGCCCCCAAGGCTAAAAGCCTGAAACCTATGAGCTTTGCAACCATCGAAAGCACACCAGTGATGTGGTGGCCACTGAACGTCCTCCTCCTTCTCCTCTTCTCTTTCTTTATTTGTTCTTTAGTTTTCCTTTAATTTATCTTTTCTCCTCTCCTCGTTTGATTTTATGTGGGTGTGTTTTGGTTGTTAGGACATGATGGTTTTGGTTGGATTCCAAACATGGAGTTTTTGGGTATGGTCATTTGTAGATCTGTGATTACATGAAATTATTCATTGTTCGTTCAAGTTCTCTACTTCTCTAACTATGTCCCTAGCCGTAGACAAGAAGCAACAAACCTTTAGTTGACAATGCAATGTACATAATTAAGTCAACCTTTTCAGTTTTCTAAAATCTTGATTTCTTTAAAAATTTAGAAGTCTGAGAGATTGAAAAGCTAAAGAGGTTGGGTTTTCTCACGAGTTCTCTAACATCTTGGGAAACTAAAAACAAAAGTGAAAAGAAAGAGACAAATAAACAGGCTATATTAACACCGTTAATTGAGTTATTTAGTCAGGTATGTGGCTGAATTTTAAAAGGAGTATCTAAGGTACTATATCTAAGTTTTGCCTTATAACTTTAAATACATAGGACTTACAAATATGTATCACTGCTCACAAGAAATAATTCAAATAAAAAATACTATAAATTTTACTTCAAAACATTTATAAATTGATGTGACAATTAATATGATTTGTGGACGTCAACAACCTATTAAATGCATTTTTAAATTACATTTTTTTGTGATTGGTGATATATCTTTATAAGCCTTATGTTGTAAATTTTATAATATCTCTAATATCATTCATTCAAATACTTGTTTATTATTTTCTTGAAATGTCATGACTAATCACATTCATTGCTACATTGTTTGTAAGTTTTTTGTAGTAAAATTTGTTATAACTTTAGTATTTCTTCCAAAAAAAAAAAAAACTCATGTTACAAGATAAAAAGAATGGATTTTTGTTATAAAAAAAATTATGCTATTAAAAACTAGTTAAAGTAATAACAAAAATGCCCCATTTAAATATATCTTCTTAGACCTTAAAGTTTGTTGGGATGCCATTGCTCAAAAATGATCTTGTATATATATATATATATATATATATATATATATATAAATTGACGTTTGTATACAATATATTTATGAGTTTTTTTATATAAAATTTTAATTATGAGTTATGATTGTGTCTATTATTAAATTTCAACTTGTATTTTTATATGCTTGTTTATATATGTATGTGCTTTGAATTTGTCTTAATATGTAAATATCACAGTTTGGCCTTTCAAACAAAAATTCTTAGTTTTATTTATATCTATATCCAATAAGTGTAGCTATAAACACACAAGTGCTAAAGTAACATAAGTCTTAATAAAAATAATGTTAACAATAGATTCATGTGAAAATGATGTTATTTTAATTACAACTTATTAATATCAATAATGACTTAACTTGACTTAAGAAAAAAAAAAAAAAAAAACCCTCTAATAACTTGACTAGTTTTCCTTGACTTGACTTGACTTATCTAATTGATATTTTAATGCTTGAGTTCATATTACATGACAACTCAAATTACTCCATTTTCTACCATTAAATTCAATTAACTTAATAAATCTGGACTTACTGAATTTTATCTTCTATAATAAGATTTATTTGTTTGTTTGTTTTTATTTACTTATTTTTGAATTTGATAGTTGAAGAATGGGAGGGTGATTTTTTTTTTTTTTTGAAAGATAGTTTCTACTTTTAATATGCTCTTGATAATTGCTATTTATCATCAAATCAAGATACTAATTGACAAAAAATTTTATTAGGTAAACTAAATGGAACCCAAGAAAGAAAATTCAAACTTGAATATTTCCATTAAAAATGTTAAAAAGTGATGTATGAATTGCATAACTTTGACAAAAAAACTATCATAACATGATTTATTGATGTTAATTTATTGTCAATATCATATCTATATTATATTATGGCCCACCGACAAAAACTTCAGGCCCACCGACAAAAATCACACAGATACGATTTACACACTTTTCATGACATATTTTTAATCATTTTTATCAATTCACACAAACCCTCAAATTCGTAACCAAGAGCTAGTGGAATTATGTTACTGTATGAATTGGATTTCTGTCTTTGGAAACTTTTTTTTTTTTCTTTTTTCATTCTTTCTTTTCTTGGGCAGCTTACTTTTAAAAGTAATGTCCCTTTTAAAGTTTTAAAAAACTAAAAAAAAAAAAAAAAAAATCTTTTCAATAAATAGGGTTTTAATGGAAAATATTTAGAAAAAAAATTCAATAAATTGTATCTAAATATTAGGTTTTAATGACTAGAATTTTTGTTTTTTACTTGTAATAATCTTCTACTTATAATTTTGTTGTGAAAATATTGTAAACGTAACATTTTTCTTATTTGAATAAAGGACTTAGAATCAATTTTTATTTTGAAAGAAAAATAAAAGGAAAAAAAAATTACCGTTGTTTGACTTGATAGTAAAAAATAATTATAATTAAGGATGGCTAAAACCCAGTCATATGGGTATTTAACTCGACCTGACCCAAATCTGATCCATTAAAAAAAATAAAATGGCAGCATCAGAAGAAAATTAAAACGTGGCACTCCCACCTCCTTAATAATTTATTAATAAACCCATATAAACATAATATATTAATAACTACCTACCCCACTACATCAGCAGCCTTCGTTTTCTTCTACATTTTCACATCTCTGTCTCCATCTTCTCAGGGCCGGCTCAATGAATTTGGGGACCTTAGGTGAAATTTTTAAATGGGGCCTTTTATTATATTTAATTATAAATTCATATATATTTTTTAATTAGAATTTATTTTTCTTGCTTTTTGAGAGGCAAAATTACTAATTAAATTTTTGCATTCAAGTTTCGCTAACATTTTCTTTTCAATTGGTAATATGGCTAATCCACTTAATCTTTATTGTGACATAGTTGATCTTAAATAGGATTTTATTAATTTTAATTTTGAAAAACTTATTTATGCAGAAGCAACTCTAACAGGTATAGTTAATAATATTCTGAAAGCAATACATGTATTTGGAAAAGATTCTAGCCTCTTTATATAATTTAGTACATTAATTTGAGAGTTTTCATTTATTTGCAAAATTTCTTTTTAAACTTTTAGTTCTGATAATAAATCTAAGCCATCAATATCGGAATAAGTTTCATGTGTGAGAAAATATTCAAGATTAAGACAGTTTTTTTTCAAACTATACAATTTTTTGATAGGATATTATATAATATTATATAATATATTATTACTATTTGGGGGCCTCTTTATCAGTGGGGGCCTTAGGCTATTGCCTAAGTGGCCTATAGCTTCAGCCGGCCTTGCATCTTCTGCAAATTTATTAATCCTCTAGCATCAATGGCAAAGCTCAAGGGGAATCTAACTTTGAAAAATATATCTTTACCCATCCCTCTCTTTTTTTTTTTTTTTTGAGAATCATACCCATCCCTCTCTTTTGTGTGCAAAGTGCAAACATGCAGTGGGCTTGGATTTATTTATTTATTATTATTATTATTATTTTATAGAATGAATGATGGTTATTTACTTATATATTAGCTTTGTAAAATCTTTGTATGAGTATCCACGGACAAGACTTTCGGATAGTTACCAGGTACGGTTGTCCTGACCCAAACCCGGGTCATGACCATCTCTAGATTCATATAAAAGGAATATCATAGATTAAAAAAAAGAAGAAGTTATATTTAATAAATTGGGTAAACTTAGTCAGGGTAAGTTCTTTTTAACCAATGAAATGAAATTCATCAAAACCATATGTGTGGATATATAGAGGCAACCCCGTTCCATACATTATGTAAGCCTTTGCTTAGCTCTCTTTACTTCCTTCTTTGTAATAAGAACATACAGCAACCTAAGCAAACAGTGACTCAAAAACAAATATGCAGGAAGAAGTAGCAATAATAGTTGGATCAGGCCCCTCTGGGCTTGCCACAGCTGCTAGCCTAAGCCAGCAATCAATCCCATACATAATTCTTGAGAGAGAAGACTGTATTGCTTCTATATGGAAGAAATATTCCTATGATCGTCTTCACCTCCACCTTGCAAAGCAATTTTGTGAACTCCCTCACATGTCATTCCCTGCCTCTTATCCCACCTTTGTGCCCAGAAAGATGTTCATACAGTACTTAGATGACTATGTCTCCCATTTCAACATTAGTCCTATGTTCCAAAGAACCGTGGAGTCTGCTGAGTACAATGAAGTTTCCAAGAGATGGATTGTTAAGGCTAGGAATGCAAGTTCAGGTGAGGTTGAGAAATATAGTGCAAAGTTTTTAGTGGTGGCCACTGGGGAAACAACCAACCCTTATACCCCAGAGGTTGAAGGGTTAAACACTTTCCCTGGTGAGGTTCTTCATTCTACTCAGTATAAGTCAGGGAAGGAGTTCAAAAACAAGAATGTTTTGGTTGTTGGGTCTGGGAATTCTGGAGTGGAAATTGCTCTAGACCTTGCAAATCATGGTGCCAAAACTTCCATTATTTTTCGAAGCCCGGTATGAAATTAACCACATCTAACTTAGATTTAATTTTTCTTACATGGATCATTGTTATTAGTACAAAATTTAATATATCTATGCATCATGGTTACAATTACATATTATTGGATTATATACACAGGCTCATTTTCTCACAAGGGAGATGGTGTACTTGGGCTTAACCATGTTGAAGTATTTTCCCGTTAGCTTGGTGGATTTCTTGATGGTCATGCTTAGCAAACTGGTTTATGGGGACCTGACCAAGTATGGGATTGGAAGGCCTACAGAGGGTCCAATTTCTATGAAGCTTAAGTACGGCAAGTATCCACTTTTTGATGTTGGTACATATAAAAAGATCAAGTCAGGAGAAATTCAGGTAAGAATTTTGAGTGAGGGAATGGTTCCTGTACTTAAAAAAGTAAAATTAATTCTTTGGAATTGTTTGTGGTATCAGAGCTAAATTTGATCTACGCTAATTAAAACTATAAGTTGGATTAGTTTTTACTTGTTCTGTAAGTACACGGATATGCAATGAGTTCAAGTTAGAGGATTTTCAGTAGATCCAATCTAATGGCATCTTGTCATTGTCTGTGAAATTAAATCTTACGTCAATTCACTACAAAAAAAAGGTTCTATGGCCACGTTTTTAAAACGCAGCTATATGTCAAAAAAGAAGTTTGCCAAAAAATAAAATACGGAGGTCCTTAGGCCGCGTTTTTTGCTCAAAAAAACGCGGCCTAAGAACCCGTCTATGGCCCCGCTTAAGAAACGCGGCCTAAGAACTCGTCTATGGCCCCGTTTTTATGAAACGCGGCTTCAGTCTATCTTGGGCCGCGTTTTTTATAGCCACGGCTTAAAAAACGCGGCCCAAGGCCCCCGCGTTTTGTAGTGATTCCTCAAAACTCTCATTGTAAGAAAAGAAATAATAACTTTATATGTTAGGTGGTTGAATGAAAAGGATACTACAATTTTTTTTTTGGGGCCAATTACTTTTCTAACTTGTGTTGGGGCCAATTGTGTTCTAGTCTAATGGATACCATTCCACAATTACTTTTCTAACTTGTTCATGACAGCAAATAATTGATTACAATGATTTTCTTAAGAGCAATACTATATACAAAAAAAATAAAAAATAAAAAATGATAATATTTTTTTCAATAGTTGAGTTAGGAAGTTTATAGTGATCTAATATTGACATCACTTTTTTTTTTATCTACTACTGACAATCTGTCATATTAGCAGGTGTCAAATTTTTTGTGTCATTAGAATATGGACCTTCTCTTTTTTTAAATGGTAAAGTTTAGAAGAGCAATGGAAATCTGATACAATACACTTTACTCTATCTTTTAAGCTCCTGTTTGTCCTTTTTCATATGCCTTTATTATTATTATTATTATTTTTTTTTTTTTTTTTTTGGGTGATGAGAAAAACATGCTTGTTTATTTGATTGATTTACTTACGCAGGTTTTGCCAGCAGAAATAATGAAAGTTCAAGGCAACGACTTACTATTCAAGAATGATAAGTTACATCCATTTGACACCATTATTTTTTGTACTGGATTTAAGAGGTCGACAAACTTGTGGCTTAAGGTATTTGATAGAGTAGTCTTAGTGTTTGTCCTTTATTTTATTTTGAGATTTTTTTAAATATAATATTTTTTTCTAATTTATCATCTACTTTTATTTGCAAGGTAATATCCTAATTTTTACTTGTTTTAACTCAGTTTAAATTAAAGTGTAGTTTTGAAAGCTTACACCTATTTATTTGAAAGAAATTACATAAATGATATTTCTTAAAATTTGAATTTTCTAAACATCAACAAGTACATGGAACTAGAAAATATCCTACCGTAATAGTAGGTGATGAAGTGGTCCAATTTTGTCTAGGAAAAAGAAATAATTAAAAATATTTTAGTGAAGGAAATAAATTCTCCAATCTTTTTAAAGTATTGACTTGAATTACACTTTTGGCCTCTAAAGATTTCAAAATTTTCATTTTGGCCATTCATGTTTGATTAATTTTTTTGTTTGGCTCTTTACCTTTCAAAATTTTCATTTCTATGAAGAGTCAAATAGAAAATTGAATCAAACATGAAGGACTAAACTAAAAATTGAATTAAGCATGAATGGTTAAAATGAAAATTTTGAAATATAAATGGATATGAAAAGAAAATCAAACATGAAGAGTTAAAATGAAAATTTTGAAACATAAATAGTCAAAATAAAAATAACTCCAAACTTTAAAAGTCAAAATTATACTTTGATCTATACTCTTTATTGTGCTTTTGGTAGGAGGATTGACTACTAAGGACTTAGGATAATCATCAATCAAAAGTTTTTAACTCTAATGCAAATGTAAATATAAACATAAATTGGGGTTTAATTGGTATGGCAAATTAGGAGCTAACTCAATTATTTAAGATTTGGTGGATCTATTTTACTGGTAAGGAGGACCATTAGGCAAGTGTGACATGGTCCTTCTGGAGGAGTGAATAATTTCTCATTTGGTAGGGTGTAAAATGTGGTTTAATTTGGTTTATTAGTTTATTTTTCTTGTTAGGTACAACTTTTAGAGTTTCTTCCCCCACCCATTGTCATGCCCAAAACCCGATTACCCGGATTTGTGACCATGACCGGCATGCTAATATCAAGCCTAAACCTGATATTAGCAAGAACCAACTTAACTTTTACAAAACTTTTGCAAAAGCTTCTCTTTTTCATTTCAGAATAATTTTCTTGTTTCTTTACTTCTTGATATCATTTTTCACTTGATAGTCAGAGCATCTATACTGTACTTAAAGTATAACATAATCCACCAATCATTTAATTCCACACTTTCACATAATGCATCTCTTAATACTTTAAGGTACACAACTTTCTTTAGATCCTAAAATACACAATACAACAAAACTAAACATCAAATTGCTAATTCAGGATCTATGCATATAAAACTAAAACCAGCTCCTTCCCAAAACTCGACTAAGGCTCTCTCTGCTCCAAAATAAACCTGCTAACTGAAAGAGTGGAAGGGGTGAGCTACACAGCTCAGTAAAGGTAAGATATATGAGAATTCAATAAGGATGCATGTAAATCAGATCATTTCGTTCTATGAATATTTGAACAGGAGAACATCTTTTCATGCATAGTATTTTATACTATTCATAATAGCTTATACGCTCTTCATAGAAAATAATTGTTGTCCTTTTCTTATTAGGTTAACATTACCAAACCTTTTGGATTAAATTTCTTTCATTTTCTACAAAGTCACCACATATATTCTCATTACAAAATAATCATTTTAACGTAAATCAATTATTTGACAACTTTGTATTAAACTAGAAACATCTTGACCCAATAAGAAAACCTTTCTTTATAAACCTCTTCTCATAGAATACTATAACTTTCATGATCAGAAAACTTAACGTTTCATAAAAACAGATATCTGATACTTTTAAACATAAACTTGTACTTTTATCAGAAACTTTACTTTTATAGCATAACAGAACTTCAGAAACTTTTATCTTTAATGAACAACTTTTCTTTTCATTAGAAACTTCTTCTTGCCATGAGAGCTTTCACTTTTCACAATGCATTTAAACAAAATAATTCTCTCATGATTAATAACACAACATAGCTGTTCATAACATATTGGTTAGTCCATGTCTGATAAGCTGTATAGAGAAGGCCTCATCACATTTGGAAAACCTCATGTGCATGATATTGTCCCCTTTGAGAGGCCTGATGGCACATCTCCTCCAGGTTTTGTTCCTCCCCGCCGTCCGTACACATTGGGGAGAAGGCCTTAGTCAGATTAGAGTTACGGGCAACCCCATTTCCTCTACTTTAAATGGCCTAGAGTTACGGGCAGCCCCATTTCCTCTACTTTAAATGGCCAAACAGATAACATATTTCCATGGAAAGCCAATAATTAACCCCTACTAGCCGAGTTCAGATTACCAGAGGACATAACCCGAAAACATTTCATATTTTACATCATACTGAAATTTCTTCTTTTGCATAACATTTCATAATCATAGCACTTCCATTCTTTTCATTAAACATCATGTTCGTGAAATCAATAATAGCATCAATATGCTTAAATCATATACATAAGTTTTTCGAAAGCTCACGAACATATCTTTGTTAGAATAATGATTACATGCCATATCTCTAATCAAAAACATTTTAATGCATAATATACTTTAAAATAACCTCATGACTTACCAAACGCCCATATAACTTATCCCTTACCTGAAAGCAGAGGAACCGAGAGCCTAAAGTCGAAGGAGCTTAGACTTGGATACTGGTAACACCTAAACCATAAATCGAAACTTATTACTATCCATAATTTCCTTGTCATAGACTTCACAATCAACTCAAAGCCTATTTCTTAGAATTAAGGAAATCCTAATCCCACCTCAACGAGGTTCCCACAAACAAAGATACATTCATCAACAACAAGTACAAAATCCTAGAGAAACCAACATTCTTATATTGATCCCATATCTCTAAAAGAGCCAACTTTGTTTCAAAAGGTGCTTTAAGGTCAGGGCAATAATGCATGCATAAATATAAAATCTTTTGAGCATGATCATGTAACTATATACATTCATATGATAGCATACAACACGTCGGGCAAAACAGCTTCATACATACAATCGTCTCATGGTTTAGAACCCCTTCCTTTGAGTAATAAGCCTCAAAACAAGTTATACAAAATTAATCTATGATCGAGACATACCAAAAGACAAGCATATTAAATTATAGCTCAAAACATTCACCCTAACTTGATAATTAAATCCACAAAGTTAGACATGTCCCTCACTATTCACTGTTCTATTCCAGCAGCATAGGCTCCATTTGTAAAATACAAACGGGCTGCTCAAACACATCCAATTGTCATGAAATTTTACAGAACTACTCCCCTGTATGTCCAGTATATACTATAAAAATTTCGGAGTCAAAGAATAAACCCATGATTTACTAAAAATCACGCAAGACAGCATACTCAAATCTGTCCTGTCAGAAATTCATGCAACTTATAAATTAAACCATTATTTATATATTAATCCAAATGCTGTGAGACCAATTCAATAACAACCATAAGTGTCTTAGGTTTCATAGGAATTATCCCTAGCATCCAAATTCACTATATACAATTTAATGCATAATTTAACATACACAAACACAGAATCTGTCACAGTGACAGCTTTGCAACGTTTTTCCCGTAAATTCACAAACAATTACCAAAGAATGGTATTTTCATATGGGGATTTTTATACACTCATAAGACATGTTATAAAACACTTACATACAGTCATTTAACCATTTAGGGCAAAATAAACACAACCAAAAATCCCAGCAGCAGCATCAAAAATACTCATCCTAAATTTTTCTTACTTCCTTAATCATATAAAATCATTAATTAGTAAAAACCCTAATCTACCTTCCACAAACCATCAACACAGCTCAAAGCTTCTTAAAATAGCATATATATATATATAGACTTACATGAAAGGGTTTCTTTTCCTAGTGGCTGGACCAGAAAATATGAGAGGTAGAGAACTTGGGAGAGTTGAAAGAAGCTTCCTTCTTGTTGCTGGACTTTCTGTCTGAGGCAGCCAGCAAAATGAGCTAAGGGGAAGACTTTTGGGTGGGCTTTTGTCTTTCTTTTGGTGTGTGAACCGGTGGACTTGAGAGGAAGACTCAAGGGAGCTTCCTAGCACTTTCCTTGGGAGAAAAGAGTGTAAAGTGGGTGAGAGAATTCTGATTTGTGTACCCGTGGAAGTGGAGAGCAAGAGAGTTTATGGAATATCTTAGAGCTTGAGAAAGTCAAAGAAAAGAAATAGGGATAGAAGAATAAGAGATTAACCTCTTGGTGTAGTCAAGAAGTCAAGCAAAATATCTTGGGCAAAATATCTTGGGTGACATACGTATATTGCTAAGGAAAAGGGAGGATAACTCATCTTTTCAACTTTCTTGCATTCACACTTACCTTTCTACCAAAGTAATTTCTTGCATTCACACTCACACTTTTCTACAAAAATAATATCACTTTGCATATACATATATATATATATATATATATATATCTCATAACTTAACCACTTAATATAGTTTTGCACATACTAAGTATATATTTATAATACAAATAGTCATTTCAATTATTTATAATCTTTACAATTCTCATTTAATGACATTATAAAATAATATGCTTATTAAATACTCTTCAATTATTTTTTGTAAGTAAGTGGCTTAAAAATAATAATTAACCACTTAAACACATAGTTTAATTATAAAAAAATTGGGTCGGGGTGTTACACAC
Source organism: Quercus lobata (assembly GCF_001633185.2). Lineage (NCBI taxonomy): Eukaryota > Viridiplantae > Streptophyta > Magnoliopsida > Fagales > Fagaceae > Quercus > Quercus lobata. The sequence continues at coordinate 17,694,505 of NC_044908.1, read as the reverse complement.
CCCCCCCCCCCCCCAGCTATATCTAATATTATATTCAATTTCACTTATTAACATGAACCTCACAAGAATTCCACTTTTAAAAATTACACTAAAAAAATTTAAGTTGTACCAAATAGCTACCATACTAGAACTATTCTTTTAAAAAAATAGTTCTCAATTAACTATTTTATTGTTATGAGTAGGGGGATGAGTATCTTTTGAACGAGGATGGACTTCCAAAACCTACTTATCCTAACCATTGGAAGGGAAAGAATTGCTTATACTGTGTTGGACTATCTAGAAGAGGGTTCTATGGAGCTAGCGCTGATGCCCAAAATATAGCCAATGATATCAAGTCCACTGTGTAATGTCTCAAAAAATATGAGAGAGAGAGAGGCTATTGTTGAGATATAATCTTGTTTTATTTGTTGCTTTGGTGAAGCATGAGTATTATGAGAACTAGTCACAGACCAATATAATTATTTTGTAATATAGTATAATGTATAATTTATTCTCTAAAAATTATTGAAAGTCAATTGTTTTTCTTAAAAATTGAACTATTTTTAAAAGTATTATTCATTTCGGTTTTATTATTTTGGGGTTTTTTTTTAATAACTAAATCATGAAATCAATGAAGAATTAAAAACCAAAAACAATGTCTATACATATCTATACTATATATAATAATAATGGAAGTTTTGAAAATAAAAAAAAAAAAAAATCTTTCTTCTCTTAAAGTTCCTTAGAAATGTCTTTGGCCACTTAAGAAACTTTCATTATCAAACTCTCATGTATCTAGGTCAATGATCCTAAACCCTGTAAGAACCAAATTCGACATTTAGCTTTTATCAAAATTAGATAAAAATTAAACCCCTAATCATGTTTTGAGATTTTCTATTTTCTCGTGACCAAACTTTTGAGGTAGATTTTTTATTATCTATTGGACTGCAAGATCAAATTATTATGTACTGCACATAATAAGAAAAAGTGTGCTAAATATAATATTTGTCGAAACCAAACAGAAATTGAGAAAGGTCCCACAACAAAAAAGAACCATTGAGTCAAAAAATATGAAAGCAATAATTAGAGTATAATTACAACGTACTCTATTATTGTTTCAAAACTATCAGAGGTAAATACATTAAGCTTTGGTTTTTTATTTATTTTTATTTATTTTTTTACATAGAGTAAAACAAATGTCAAATATAAGAAAACTAAAGTGTCAAAGATAAACAAATTGAACAGTTAAATCAAAAATATAAAATAAAAATTGTACAACATGAATATGAAGTAAGAAGTTGTTGTGTAGATTTCTAATTTTTGAAAACCCTTCTCATTACCAACAAACCAATCCTAGACACCCATAACCCCAAGTGATCGCAATCACATGACCAAAAGCCCTTCTCATTACCATACTTCATGCTGTTTTTGCTCTCACAGTCCTTGTTCATTCCCAGGATCAATTAGGTTTGACAATCTAAATCTTTTGAGCACCGCTATATTTCAATTGTAGCACTCTAACCAAAGAACTAATCCTTTTCTATTTCAGGCTTCATCGGCATAGACTGATACCAGATGGCTCAAGCTATAAAGATGGAATAACAGATATCAATTACACTTCAGACTCAACCTTCACGGATACTGGTGTAAATGGGAATATTTCAACCGAATACAGGCCCAATTCTCTTGAATAACAGTCTTGGACTATCCGCAGCTTTCCTGAAGGAACCAAAAACTGTTACACTTTAAGACCTTCACCAGGCATAGACAATAACTATTTGATCCGAGTGAGTTTCATGTATGGGAACTATGATGGCAAAGGCAAAACCCCAACATTTGATTTGTATCTTGGAGTAAACAAGTGGGACACTGGCAGTGGCAGATGCATCAAGTACATTAACAAAGGAAATTATGCATCTATCCATATCAGAAGACATCTATGTTTTTTCATTGTAAACACGGGCAGTGGGACACCTTTCATATCAGTGTTAGAGGTAAGACCTTTGAACAACAATACTTACATACCTAAATCAGGATCACTAGATATCCTTCGGCGGTTCGATTGTGGTTCAACAACTTATAAAACTTACAGGTAAGCCACTTTCAATAAGCATCCTTCTGGTAAGACTTAGTACAGCCAGCTATTAAGGTACATGCTGAAAAGGCACTTCTTCTTGAACCTTAAGATAAGAAATACAAGATTTACGGATAATAAGGTATAAAAATGTCCAACAATTTTATCTCTGAAATGACATACAACGAATAGTCCGAGTTAAATCAAAATTGGGAGCTCTAAAATTTTAAAAGATGGTGAGGAATTAGAAGTGGAATAGAGAGCGGTGTTATACAAAACTAGAAATGGTTCCTCTAATTCTGCAACCTGGGTTGCAAAATTCTCTAGGCCTTAGCTCTAACACTGATATGAAAGGTGTCCCATTGCCTGTGTTTACAAGAAAAATATAGATGTCTTCTGATGGGGATATAAGCATAATTTCTTTTCTTAATGTACTTGATGTATCTGGCACTGCCACTGTATCCCACTTGTTTACTCCAAGATACAAATCAACTGTTGGGATTTTGCCTTTGGCATCATAGTTCCCATACATGAAACTCGCTCGGATCAAATAGTTCCTGTTTTTTCCTGGAGAAGGTCTTAAAGTGTAACAGTTTTTGGTCCTCTTAGAAAAACCTATGAAGCAAGGGTGCGTTTTCGGATTCGGTGTTGGACTCAGCAATTTTTTAAAAAGTAGGGTGCGGGTGCAGCGACTAAAAAATTATTAAAAATATTTATATTTATATTTATATTTTCTATAGATGTTTACTATTAAAATATTCTTAAAAAACACATTACTATGCCCTGATTCACGAAACAAAGAAAGAAGAAGGCAAGAAACACAAAACAAAAAAGAAAATACAAAAGAAGCAATAATTATTTAGAATAAAATTGAGGAAAGATAGATTTAGGATGTTTGGGCCTCATTCAAAGCCAATTTCAGTTGTTCCAGCATGATTCAAGGCCTATTTTAGCCTGTTTCGGTTGTTTCGGTTGCAGGCCGATACCACCCGATTTGGCCGTTTTGGTCGCCGGCCGATACGACCCGATTCGGCCGTTTCGGTCGCCGGCCGATACGACCCGATTCGGCCAATACGACTTGATTCTGGCCAAATCGTCCCGGTTCAGCGAGAATAGAAGTCGAGTTGGCACGAATCAAGCCGAGTCAAAGCGAATCCATAAAAAAAAAAAAATAAATAAATAAAATAAAAAAAGCTCAGACGCAGCACCGATGTGGGGGCAGCCGCATTGGACACCACAACTCGCGTCAGGCCGCATCGGACTCCTGTACGGCACCCTCCCAGCCGGGTCCATGCTTCATAGAGGAAAACTACGGACGGTCCAGAACTGTTGATCAATATTATTGGTCCTATATCCGGGTGCAATATTCCCATTTACACTTGTGTCTATGAAGGTTGAATCTGATGTGTAATTGATTTTTGTTGCTCCATCTTTATAGCTTGAGCCTTCTGGTATCCCACAGTCGATGCTGATGAAGCCTGAAATAGAAAAACATTAATTTTATGGTTAGAATCCCTTTTCATCTCCCTTATGTGTGTGTGTTTGTTTCTAAATATATATATATATATAAATAAAGGAGGTCAAAAGAATTAGATTGTCAAACCTAATTGATCCTAGGAATGAACAAGGACTGTGAGAGTAAAAGCACCATGAAGTATTATTGCAAATAGAAATTGCTTTGCCATTTCCAACACAGTTTAGATTCCTTGGCGTGCCTTCTCATATTTCAATCCTATAAATAGTGCTTTGCTCCAAGTTTTATGTTGAGAAAGTCTTACATCGATGAGATTTAAGTATTTGAGCAACTAGGTCCATTACTTCTGCATCGAAGAATGATATTCCGCTGACACAAATTCTGTCTTTGTCGAAAGACACACCAACATTTCTTTAACCTAAAAAAATATATATATAAAATTAAAAAAAAAATTATATATATATTTCCTTTCAAATCCATCTGTTGGCATTCTCTCTAAAATAGTTGAACTAAAAGTCCTTGACAGTGAAGGCAAATTTTTTAGAATCTAGTCCATGGTGTTGACAGACAGCCAAACAAATGCTAGGAGCTGTTTGAAAGCATAGACGGCGGAGTAAGAAAAGTTGTAGACTTTGTTTTTAGAGACTGTCATCCTCGAAGTCGATGGTTAAGGGTCCGTTTGGTACATGTGTTTAAAAACTGAAAATTGTTGTTTGAAAACATTTATGAAAATACGTGTGGGTAAAAAAGTGCGTTGAAATGCGTGAAATGTAGTTTAAAAACTGAAAATGGTTGTTTAAAAACACAAACCAAACACCCCCTAAGTCATTGTATATAACTATATATTATTTAATGTCATAATTACACATCCGTCGGTGTGTATATATATATATATTTAGGATTTACTAATTTGTGCTTTTAGAGCATATATTAGTAAGTTATTTTAGGAAATTTTTTATCGAAAAATGAAAAAATAATTAATTGTTTTGACAACTTTTTTAATTCCTCATAAAAACTTTTCCAAAATTGATGGTTAATACGTGTAGGCACATATTAACCAGACCCTATATGGCATTTTGTCAGACTATTCCAAGCCTTGTCCATGGAATCATCTTCATTTAATACAATCATATTGCAGAATAAATATTTAGAAAGTAAAAAGAATAAGAAATCTGTACTTCCACTTGGCTAATATAGGAAACAAATTTTTCCCACAATATCAATACGCAATAACGAGCCTCTTGAATATATAAAGAAAAATGAAATAAAAAGTTTGATTTCTTCAACTAGTCCTATATTATTAGAGACTTGTTTAGTTCTAATTGATGGAACAGCAACCTTTTTTTTGAGAAGAAGATGGAATAGCAACCTGACGTACTTCAAATGAAGTATGGCAATGGCATGAAAATTTCAGCAATCACAGACTCAAAGTGGTCCAAAGTCAGCGTTTTCTCTTTTAATTGTTAGGGCAGGATCAAGTGATATCTTTGATGTCACGCCATCATTCATGATGTGGTACCTCAGTTATCAAATTGCCCAATGGACTATAACTTAATTTTTTATAGTCATAAAACGGTTACTTGCAAATTTTGAATTCATAATTTAGTTGACATGATTATTATTTTTGAAACGTTTTATTAAATAAATGGAATTTTAGGGTTAGGGTTCTATTCTAAATGTGGGGTTTCAGTATTCTTACCCTTCAAACATTCAATTGAATGCTCAAGAGCGAAATTAAGCTTCCTAATTTAATGTTTGAGCTTCCAATTTTGTTAGATTATGCCTGAGTCGAGGGATTTTAAAAATAAATAAATAATAAAAAATGACTGAGATAATAACAAAAGGGGATTTTTATTATAAAAACAAAAACATAAGGTCATCTTTAGGGATTAGATTTAGTATGTCAGATTGGGGCTTTATTAATTATTATTATTTTTTAATAAACAATTGGGGCTTTATTTATTTATTTATTTTAAGAGAGTTTTAACCAATGGCAATTGGGGCTTCAGATGATTTGTGCAATTAGGCATATAATTGAGATGGCAATGAAGTTTTTTATTTTTTTTTTATTTATTTTTTTTTAAGGTTAGTGAGAATTTACACACAATGTCACATATGTGTGGGTGTCAGTGATATAATTCATGTGATATAAATAAAAAAGTTATATTTAAATATTTTCAATTCAAAGACTACAATATAGTCACAATCATTATTTATTTCTCAAAAAAAAAAAGTCACAGTCATTATGTAAAACATATAAATATTCCAAGGGGCCAATAATAAGAGTTCAAATTTATAAATGTCAATAAGAAGAACAAAATCATAAGTTAGGTCATGTACAAAAATGAGGAAGAGAATATAGTCTCAAGAAAGGAAAGCAAAAGCCTCAAATTCATAGAGAATTTCTAAATCCAGAACATTTCAAAGGGATAGACATTGTGTGTAATATTCTCACTTACCTTAAGAAAAAACCCATTACTATCTTATCAACTACTAACTACATATATGGCCATAATCCCCAAACCCACCTTCTTATCAACGTTGGTCCAATCGTTGAAAGAGGAGCCATGCCTCCCAATCAATTTACGAAAGGATTTTGAGTTGAAATTAAGATAGCGACATCAGCGAAGAATTTCTTAGTGATCCTGTGGAGTTGAGGGAGTCGTGAAGGGACCACTGACTATTGTAGTTACCTAGAAAGGGAGGTTTTGCATTTCATGGAATCTCACATTGCCTAGGGAAACACACGGAGATGTTCGTATAAGGAGTGACCTCCCTTTAATATATAGAGGCATTTTCTCCAATTACTGTGTCCTTTAGGAAGAAAACAAAACCATGAGGAATATAGGCCCCAAAACAGACAATATCTATACAGTCAAGGTCGAGGTCTTTACAAATGGTATCAAAGCCATGCTCTAGTTGGAAGTGTAGGCCCCACACGCAAGGACACGCGTGCCGATAAGGGGGTGAATTGAAGTGACCTAAAAATAGGGGTCTTGTAATCTATGGAATAAAGAGTGATATTCCTTTAACGTAAGGGGTGAATTGTAGTGACTCAAAAAGGGGGGTCTTGCAATCCATAGAATCCCACATTGCCAAGGGAAGCGCATAGGGATGTGCTTATAAGAAGTGACCTTCTTTTAATGGGTAGAGACCTTTTCCTCCACATCGATTATTTTGGATTGACACCATCATTGATTTTGGTAGAGTTCTGTACAACAATACTTATATATCTGAATCAGGATCACTAGATCTCATATGGCAGTTGGATTGTGGTTCACTAACCAATAAAACTTACAGGTAAGCCATTTTCAATCATTATCTTATCGGTAAGATACTTAGTATTGCCGTTTTCAATCAAGTTGCCTGATATGGTATTCTTTTTAGGTACAAAGATGATGTTTTTGACCGCATATGGTCACCCTACATTCCACTTGAGTGGAAAAATATGTTAGGTTCTATAGATTTAGATTTAAATGTTTAGAATTATATTTTTGTTGTGTTGACAAATCGAGAACAAAACATGTTTAGTCTAAGTTTAAGGCAATGCTTAAAAGTATAGGTTTCAAGTTTCAAGTCCAGCTGATTGCAGAAAAAAGGAAGTGAGGTTTTGCCTTCCTCGATTGATTGAGAATTAAACTCAATTGATCGAAAATCTTAGGTCTAGTTTTTTTTTGTAGAATTTTTAAACAAACCCAAGCTTACGAAAACATTTAGGATTTCATTTAAACTTTTCTACATATAAAAGAGAAACCCTAGCCACATTTTAAAGATTTTTTGGAAGACTTGTGTGTTACTCTTTTTGAGATCTGAGAGGTTTTGTACTTTTTAACTACATAAGAATCTACAAGAGCCAGATCTACAATCAAGTGTTGGTAGAACATATTTGCTGTATCAAGATCATTACTGATGGTTGTAACGTCCCAGTCAGTCAAAAAAAAAAAAAAAAAAGTAAAATTCAGATTTTTAGTGGACCACACGTGCCCCACCTAACCCAACAATCCCCCACCACTCATTTTCATACCATCCCTTTTCTCTCTTTTGGCCAGCCATCTCTTTTCTTCCTTTCATTTTCTTTCTTTTCTCTTTACTTAAACACACACTCACTTCCACACTCACCCACCAGACTTCACTCCAAACCACCATCTCACCATCATTTTCCGACAAAATCACCGAAAAATTCTTAAGAACCCATAAGCACCTTCACATCCTTTTTTTTTAGGTAAAAATTTCTAATCTTTTTGGTGGGTTTTACACTTTTACTTGAGGTTATTTTTATCTAAACTTTAATAATGATACCCATGTGATTTATGAGCATTGGAAGTGATATTTATGTGTTTGTATGTATGAGTTTTGTATTGGTGGAATTCTTTGATGAGTGTGTATATGGTTTATACTAATGATGACTACTTAAGGTTTATGTATGGTGGAAAGTTTAGGGGTTTTGAGTTATAACATGTGATGGTTGGTAAATCTAATTTTTCCATTGCCATTGGGTTTATTTGGAGTTAGTTGAAGTTCGAAATTTCTTGTCTTGGAGGATATTTTGATTTTGCTTTCATGGGTTTCTTAATGATGTAGTGTAAATTTTATGGAAGCTAGTCATGATGTTGGAGATGATATTAAATGGGTTAACTTTATAAATTGGAGTTTATGCCTTGTGAATCAATTTGTTGAGAAACTTTGAAAGTGGAATATATTATTATTGATGAGGTTAAATACTAGACTTGCCTAATTAAGTGCTTAGTTGGCAATTCCTAAATTGTAGCTAGATACAATTTCAAGCTCTATGCTTATTGTAATAGATTTACTTGATATTGTTTAACTTCTACCTAATCTCCTTGGAGCTTGGAGAATTAGGCTTTTTGCAATTGTGAGGTAGGTAGCTTTTTAATGGGAATTTTGAAAAATAACCATGGTATATAAATGTTGTTTTTGGGTTAGACACGCTTTTAGAAACTACCTATGGAAACTATATTTTCCTAAAAACTATTGTATCGCAACTTTAATATATATATATATATATATATGATTATATATGAAAATGCATCATATTTGGTATTACATTTAGGGAAATGCATGAATTATTGATATGAAAAAATGAGCATATTTTATTTAATCTTTGATAAGGAAATCATGAATTTTATAGTATATTATAAAATTTAAAGATGCTTATCTTGTCTTGTTACGTGGGAAATTGATAGAAAATCTCTTGACAAGAATAAAATTGAAAACCTTACAAACTTCGTAGAGGTTAGATTATTTAATGTTTTTCTGAAACTACCTGGATATAAATTATGTGTTTCAAAGTAATGTAACTTGTGAGCTTTATGTGGTTTTAACACCATGCCATGTGTGATTTTCCGATGATCACCCGATTTGGTTTTCATAGTCTTTGTGAGAACGGAATCAGATCTAGGTCAATGTCCTTTCACTTTGGATGAAGCGTTCTTCCCTGCTACCCATGGGGAGAAGAGGTTCCTTGATTGTGTGTGGGTGAGGCTGCTGTCCATGGGGCCTAAAGACCACATGCAAAAGAGGTCCTATTTGATGTGCTTTATCTGCTGCCCATGGGGGGAGAGAAAAACCTTGAGGGTATGGGTGAGGCTGCTGTCCATGGGACCAAGAGTCTACATACCAGAGAGGAAAATATCATGCCAGCTATGAATGGGTGGATCCCCTAACCAGTCTATGTGGTAGTGTGGTATATTTGTGATAATTTACCTTATGTTAGATATTATAGCTTTGGAAATTATATTGTTGGTGCTCACAGATTATAGTATATAGTTTCAAGGTATTTACGTTGAGAAACTTTGTGTTTTATTATTAAATCATTCTTGTCATAGCATATTATTATTATTGAAAATGAAACTTGCATTTCCCCCACCCTCATTAATTATTCTACTTACTAGACTCTGTCTCATTCCATTATTTTATAAACTTTTCAGAGTAGGCAACAATATTTTGAGACAGCTTTTTGGTGGCTAACAGTAGTTAGACTAACTACTAATGGAGGCTGAATTTTTGTAATAGAAATATTAAATGATGTACATCTTAGAATAGACTTGACTCATTCTTTTGTATATTATAGTGGTTGTGACGTTATTCCCACTGATGAGACAAGCTAATGATATGTAATTATTTATTCAGACCTCTATTCTTTTGTGGCCAATAGTCCTTGTAATTATTGCTAAGAGTTTTGACTTACTTTGAAAGTATATTCAATAGAATTATTATGATAATTCTTGATGTTAGTACTTGATATGATTTATGTGGATTGGATTATCAAAAAGGAAAAATCTACAGGCACTTTGAGACGTCCTTCTCATGCTTTGGACCCTTTGGGGTTTGGGGCGTGACAATGGTGGTTTGAAACCTTTGAATGAGATTTTAAAGTCACAAGTAAGGCGGCTTGTGTTGGTGAAAATCCAAGAAGAGAAAGAGTCCATGGATTTGGAGCTTGTACGTAGTCATGTCAGTAAGTTACTACTTGAGGTAGAAATAGATTTAGGGTTAAATTTGATTGTAAAAACTTCTCTTATAGTGGATTTACTTTACCTTAAGGATAGTTAGGTCAAATTTTTTCCAGATTTTTACCTTGAAATGGTTTGTTTCATCAGTTTTCCTAAGTCATCATATCGTGATATTATTTATTTTCTGCTGTTTTGCATAATATGATTTATTTGTGTTTAACCTAGATCTGAATAATTAATGTAAGTAATCACTTGGTTAATATATTAGATTAAACAATCTGGTTTAAGGGGTCTAAACAAACAAACAAAACATTTTTACCAATCTCACAATGGATGACTCAGGCAACAAAGCATACCAAGTACCATCAGTTGTCATGAGCAGTGCAGGCATGAAATTAAATGTAAATGCTTCCATAGGCTTTTTTTGGACACCTGATAATGGTAACACCGTGACCCAATATATCTACTTGCACTTTTCTGAACTTGAAAAGCTTCAACCAAACCAGACTAGAGAATTTAACGTATTTTTGAATGGAGACTTGTGGCTTACTCAGCCTGTGGTCCCTTACTACTTATCCACAACTACAGCATACAGCACAACGGGAACTACTAGAGCAGAGTTTAAGCTTTGGTTAAATAAAACTGAAACTTCCACCCTTCCGCCCATTCTTAATGCTATTGAGATTTACACATTGAAACAGCTTTTACAAGCACAAACAGACCAAGAAGATGGTAAGTTTATACCGCATAAAAAATTCAGCGCCACATGATCAATACACGATCATCATTTGTTTCTTTAACTTCTTTCATATTTCTTATTTTACTCCTATGAAATAATTAGTTGATGCTATTAAGAATATCAAATCAATGTATTGAATAAAGAGAAACTGGCAGGGAGATCCTTGTGCCCCTAAAGATTATTCGTGGGATGGTCTTAGTTGCAGCTACAATGCTTTTGATTCACCCAGCATCATATCCTTGTAAGTTAATGCCTTCTAAGTAAAGTATACATCCTAATATTTTAATTTATTCCAAATTTCAATTTGTTGATCACGCAATTAGGAACTTATCCTCAAGTGGATTGACCGGGAACATAGCTCCTTTCATATCAAATCTCACAATGATACAATATTTGTATGTATTTCATATGAACCAGAAAGTGTCCATTTTTTGCTTATTGAAACGGAATAGCATCCTTTTTTTTCATGACTGATATTCAACTCGATAGTTTGTTTATTTCAAGGATCTATCAAACAATAACTTATATTGAACTGTTCCCATTTTTCTGTCACAGCTGAAACTCTTGCGATTTCTGTAAGTTACTCAGAATTCAACCACACTGTTTCTTTTAGTAAGAATATAGAGATCATACCTACTCTCTCTTCACAGAAACCTACAAAATAACAACCTCTCAGCGTCCATCCCATGGAACTCATTGAAAGATCAAATAAGGGATCACTTTTGCTTAGGTATGCTATTTACTCTGAAAATTATCATTGTTTCTGTTTTCCTCATTTTTTCCTTATTTCCAACTTTTTTTTCTTGAAAGCTGTACTATCATATATGTCTAAACTTTAGCGCCATCATTTAGTGTTCCATATAGCTACTGTTTGTATAAGATAATAGATTAAGAGGCATCAGCTGCAGTTTCCAGTTTTACATACATTGTTGATGCTAGTGTTGGAGGAAATGCAAACCTTGCTAGTATTGGAGGAAATCCAAATCCTTGTGTGTTAGAGTCCATGCAAAAAGAAAAAGAATATTGTTGTTCCAGCAGCGGTTGGATTTTTCATCCTCTTATTATGGGGGCTTGCTCTCTTCTGGCAACTTAAAAGGACCAGGGCCGGCTCAATGAATTTGGGGGCTCTAGGCGAATACTTTAAATTGGGCCTTTTATTTTATTTAATTATAAATTCATATATTTTTTTCAATTAAAATTTATTTTTCTTGCTTTTTGAGAGGCAAAATTACTAATTAAATTTTTGCATTCAAGTTCCGTTAACATTTCCTTTTCAATTGATAATATGGCTAATCCACTTAATCTTTCTTGTGATATAGTTGATCTTAAATAGGATTTTATTAATTTTAATTTTGAAAAACTTCTTTCTGCCGAAGCAACTATAATAGATATAGTTAGTAATATTCTGAAAGCAATACACGCATTTGGAAAAGATTCTAATTTCTTTATATAATTTAGTACATTAATTGGAGAGTTATCATTTATTTGCAAAGCTTCTTTTAAAACTTTTAGTTCTGAAAATAAATCTAAACCATCAATATCTGAATAAGTTTCATGTGTGAGAAAACATTCAAGATTAAGACAATTTTTTTTCAAACTATCATTATCTAGTGATTTTAGTTTTTCAAAATTAAATAAAAAACCAAAAATATTTTCATATATTTGAAATTGTTCAAACCTACTTTCAATTGAAGAAATAGCTTGATCTACTATATATAAAAAATAATTAATTCTAAAATATTCTTCAGCAGATTGTGTTGTCTCATCATTGACATTCTCATCAAACTGTTTCTTCCTACGAATTATATGTTTTTCATGAAATATAGGCTCTATTTCCATTTTGGTTGCAATTTCTTTAGATGAATTCATAGCAGATGTAAATCCATATTTTCTATATTTTTTTAAAAAAGACATGAGACCTTTTAATTGATCTATAGCAACATCAATATGCATGTCTTTCGATTATAAATTTTTACTAATAGAGTTAACAGCAAATAATATGTCATACCAAATAGTCATAGCTAGCAAAAACTCAAAACTTTCAATCTCATATGTTGCTAAACAATTAGCTTCACTTTTTGTTTTGGGATCTTCACTTGTTTTTGCCAATTGTAACAAAGCATCTCTTATTTCTAGAACTTGAAATTTTATTGCTTTCACACTTTCAATTCGACTTTCCCAACATGTTTGTGACAATGGCTTAGGAGTTAAACCTGTCACATTATCTTGTAAAATTTTCCATCGCTTTGTGGAAGAAGAAAATAGTGTTTATATACGTTGTACTACTCCAAAAAAAGATATAGCTTTAGGACAAGAATTAGCCATATCACATAGGACAAGGTTGAGATTATGACAACCACATGGTGTGTAAAATGCTTTAGGATTTATATCAAGAATTCTTTTTTGTACCCCTTGTTTTTTCCCTTTCATATTAGACCCATTATCATATCCTTGTCCACATACATCATTAATATCAAGTTCAAGATTTTTTATTGCACTTATAATTTCATTGAAAAGACCTTTTCCAGAAGTATCATCTACCTTTAAAAATTCCACAAAATGTTCATCTATTTTTATCGGACTTATTGAAATATCCACACATCTTAGTATGAGAGTCATTTGTTCTTGATACTTACATCAAGGGTACAATCAAGTATAATTGAAAAGTATTTTGCTTCTTTAATCTTTTTTATAATTTTACTTTTAATTTCATTTGCTAATAATTGTATCACTTCATTTTGTATATTATGTCCAAGATAATGATTATGGATTGCACCATGTTGAATACGTTGAATATGTTCTTGCATTACTGGATCAAATTCTGCAATCATTTCAATTATACTTAAAAAATTTCCATTATTTTCTTGATAGATCTTTTCATTTTTTCCTTGGAATGCCAAATTATTTTTACCAAGATTTTTTACCACCGCTATTATTCTTAATAACACTTTTTCCAATGATCTTTCTCTTTCTTAATTTGTTCTTTGACATTTTTATCAATTGTTTTATTCTTCAATAATCTTAGTTCTAAATCAATCCAAGTATTCATATTAGTAATATGCTCATTGGTTGTTTCGTGATTTTTAAGAATAGAACTAATATTTTTCCAATCCTTAGTTCCTCCATTAGCTAGTTGATTTGTATTAGATTTTGAATTAAACAACTTGCAACAAAAACAAAATACTTTATCTAGATCTTTCGAATACACTAACCATTTTCTATCATGTTTCTCTCCATTTGGTAATTTTCGAATATAATGCGTAGTAGAAAAATGTCTAGAGTTCTTATCTATAGGAAAGTTTAGATCATCAACTCTTATTGGACCATTTTCTACTAACAAATCTCTTAATTTTATATCAATAGTTTTCCATTGACTTGGATCAAAAATATTTGTAGGAATATAATTAGGTTGATCATTAATATTTTCACTCTCCTCTAAATTATTTTGAGCTTCATTATCAAGAATGGTGACATTACATGTTTGAACATTATCATGACCACATTCGTTATTATCATTTTGTTGTATATTTTCATTATCTTCCAACTCTTTTTGATGAATTTCTTGTTCATTTATGAAACCTTCACTCAAATTTTCTGCAAAATTTTGTTTTTTACTAGTAATAAATTTGTCCATAGCTCCTTTTTGAGATTCAATTAGTTCTTCTCTTTATCTTTTTTTCTTTTTTTTTTAGTTTTTCATATCCAGATGGATATTTTCTAGTAGACATTTGTAATTAAAAAATATTTATGAATAAATGAAACACAATCTATAATAAAAAAAATAACAATTTAACTAGAATAATATAAATTTAATGTATAAAACAATAGAACCTGGTTTATCAAAAGCACAATTGCAGCTCTACTTAATATGATCACTTTACACTTTAAACCTGCACAAAAAAATTAAAATTAATATTAATACAAAGTAAATTATTCTAAATTTATAATTTTGTTATCACTTATCAATACTCTTTTTTTTGTGTAGCATTAAACCTTTTTTTTTTAGCAAAAGATTGGATCCACTAAGACCAACCCACTAGCAAAATGTGTAAGACTCAACTTGATCCACACTAAATCTGAGACCAGCCTAGAGCCCACTATCCCTCATGGCTCCATCCCACTAAATCTGGTTTCTTAAATAAAAAAAAAAAAAAAAAAAAAAAAAAAAAAAAAAAACCGTGTAAAGCCAAAAAGAAGAATAAAACAAAACGTGTAAAGCCAAAAGCAAAAACAAAACAACACTTTAAATCTTTAAGGGGTCCATTTGGTTGGACCATTCCATAGCCAGATAGGCTTCTAGAGAAATCTATAGCCAAAAAGAAAGAGTAAAAACCCAGCAGCTCCTCTTCAAAAAAAAAAAAAAAAAATCCATCAGCTCTAAAGAAAAAGAGTAAAACCCAGCAGCTCCTCTTCAAAAAAAAAAAAAAAACTCAACACCCATCAGCTGAAGAAGATCTAAAGCCAAAAAGAAAGAGTAAAACCCAATAGCTCCTCTTCAAAAAAAAAAAAAAAAAACTCAGACACCCAGCAGCTAAAGAAGACGAAAGAGGCAAAGGAAGAGAAAGCAAAAAAGAACCTGAAATGAAGCTCTGTGAACACACCAAGTCTATTGCTAACACCAATTGATGAGTAAGTTAACTAAAAAGAGTGTTTTTTTTTTTTTTTAGAATCAAGATGGAGAGAGAGTCAAAGAGTGAGAGTTTTTATTTCTTCTTTCTTTTTTCTGCCTTTTCTTATATGTTTCTTCTTTCTGCGGTTCTGCCTATAAGCTAAAGATTTCTGCCTTTTGCAATCTTTTCTTCTGCAAGCAAAAGATTTGGGGATGGGAATAGTGTCACTTCAATGTAAGAAACAACCATTTTTTTATTTATTTTTTTCAGATGATGGGAATTGGGATTAGCTTTAATGTCAGTTCAGTGTGAGAAACGGCCCCCCTTTTTTTTTTTTTGATGGGAGTTGGGATTAGCCTTCAATCTTCAAGTCAGTTCACGGGCTTTTTTTTTTTTTTTTTTTTTTTTTTGCCTTCATGTTAGGTTCAGAGCGAGAAACGGGGCCATTTAAAAAAAAAAAGATGAGAAATTAATATTATATAATATATTATTACTATTTGGGGGCCTTCTTAGAAGTTGGGGCCTTAGGCGGTGGCCTAAATCGCCTATAGCTTCAGCCAGCCCTGAAAAGGACGAAAAAAGGTCGATTTTTTCAAAAAGATTTAACGGTTTAGATTTTACAAGGATATCATTCACTTCAAATTGTCATGATCTTAGTAGATGTGCCTACAGGGGAGGTGAACATTGTATCCAATGAACAAGGTCGGGTGTTAGAATCTAAAAAACAGCAGTTCACATACTCAGAGGACCTCAGCATTACTAACAATTTTGCAAGCGTTATCGGGAAAGGAGGCTTTGGAACAGTTTATCATGGCTACTTAGATGGTTTTCAAGTTGCTGTGAAGATGCTTTCACCATCATCGGTTCAAGGGTATAAGGAATTTCAAGTAGAGGTAGGCAAGGGTGGAGCTAGGAATTTTTGTTTAGGGGGGTCAAATTGCGGCACTAATATACTTGTCAAGACAACCTCCACCTACATACATATAAATAAATATATATATATATATATATATATATAGACACACATGTTTTTTTATTATATATATACACTTTTTTATTTGATAAGTTATATATATACACACATCCAAAAAAAAAAAAGAACTTAGTATTTTTAATTAAAATTATGTTTGATGATGATCTTTCATAAAATAAAATTCATTTTTTCCATTTTTATAGTAAAATTCTTAAAATATTTCATTTTAAATACAAATTATCAAATTTTATACTAAAATAAGTAAAAAAAATCTTTCAATTGAACTAATGAAATTTTCAAAAACATGAACGATCCAAAACTTGGATGAATAAGTTAAGCTCCAAACATATTTGAAACTTTCTTACTCTAACTTATTATGTAGCAATTAAAGACATATTTCATGTGCAATTTTAGTGACAATATTTTTTTAATGAGTCAATGACTTGTTAATCGCCACATAACTGGTTAAAAAGGATAGATTCAAACATATTTTATGCCAAACTTTATCAAATATTTAACAGATGGAAGAACATATTTTACAATAAAAAATAGAATTACAAAAAATAAAGTTATATCTCTATATCTATTAGACCAATTATTTTTTTGAAGAGCATCACTAGACTAATTCAAATATTTTGGGGGGCGGGGGGAACTCTTATTTTTATAGACTAAATTTTGAAAACATTAATATATATATATATATATATTTTCAAAATTTTCAAAATTTTGGGGGGCCATGGCCCCCCCACCCTTCAACATAACTCTGCCCCTGGAGGTAGGTAACAACTATTCTTAACCGTGTGTGTGAGTGACAAATAAGTTGATTTTGATGAAAGATAATCACGATAGCCTTATGTCCTAGGCTGGAATTAATCACCTTTAGAGAGAGGGAAAGCAAGAGAATTACTGTGAATGCAAATGAGAATATATTTGGCATAGTATTTTAACCTTAAAACCATGGTAGCTCATGCTATTATCAAGGTTTTCAGACTCGGACCGTTCATTGAATCGTAAAAGGGAGAGGTTCAAGATTTTTGAGGTCAAACCGAGGTCGAACCGGGGTTGAATTGTGATGACGTTATAATTAATTTAATAATTAATTCAAGCCTAAATATAGATATTAAATTTATAAAACTAGCAAAATTGACTAATATATCTATATATGTGAGGGAAATTTAATGATTTTCAAGCATATATGTAAAGTTGTAATTTACAACTATATTTTATGTTGGCTTTATTCCATGACAAAAAGTGTTGTAATTGTTCTAATTTTGTTCCTTGTATTTTGTGGGATTTTATTGTATTGGGTTTAGTATTAAGTTGGTGAAGACTCAAGCTTAAATGAAGAATCAGTGGATTTTGTGAGAAGCTCGCGAGAAGTTAAGCCGCGAAAGAGCATGTGAGGAGCACATGACTGGAAGCTAAAGAGTTGTGCTAGGCTATCGTTTTCGTGAGTGTCTCGCAGGTAAGGCCTTCCCGCGAGATAGTCGCGAAATATTCTGCCTGGAGGATTTTTATGTGTGAATTCCTTACCCTTCACCCATACTATATATACCCTCATTACCCACAAATGTAAGTGAGGCTATTCAGAAAGAAAAACCCTAGATAGGTTTTCTATAACACACACACGCACCCATCTTTTTGAGAGAGAGCTACTCATCGTTAGTGAGAAATCATTGTAGCCTCTTCTCCATCTCTCTCCCATTGTTATACCTTGAGAGGAAATTTGTACCCAAACAAAATCCACACCTATTCAGAGTGTAGAGATTGTTTTGGAGCTTGGGAAGCTTTGGGGAATTGCCAAAAGAAGCCGGTGAGGCTTGGTGGATGCAATCGGGTTGATTGCGGGATTCGGAGAGCTAGACAAGATACGGTTTCGAGAAGCCTTGTTGGAGTAGGAGCTTGGAGGGTTTAGGTACAGAGAGTAGATTAGGCTTGGAGGGTCTCTTGCTTACCCATGTATCCCAACTGATTGTCTAGTGGATCGATTATCGCTTGGAGGGCAGCGGAGAGGTTTTTCGCCGAGATTCTTTGGTTTCCTCTTCGATAACACGTCTCGGTGTTATCTGTGTTTGCACCTCTCTTCCCTACTCTTGTTTATTTCATTTTACTACTATGTTGCTTTAATTATGAAGTAGAGTAGCTCTCTTGCTTGTTTGCTTGTGTTTACACTATTCCGCACTTAGTATTAAGTTAGTGTAAAATCAATCAAGCCGTAATTTAAAATTGGGGGTTTAAGCAAGCTCTTGTGTTTTTACACATTTTTTTGCTTTCAATATATTTAATAATTAAATAAGAAAGTTAATAAAATAAAATAATAACCATGAAAACATTAAAATTTATGATTAATTTTTGAAGTAAAGTTGAATATCTTTGAAGGATTTTAATTATATATTTTTTTTATTCCTTGTAAGAGATGGATAATTTAATTAAGTAGAATAAAATTGTGTTAAGTTATTTTTATAAAAATAGATAAATAAAATTGCTAAGGGGTTGGATCGCATGGTTCTTGCCACCGGTTCTACATGGACCGTGCGGTCCAACCCCGGTTTTAGCGGTTCATGGAATTACCATATATGCCCGGTTTTCTATGCTTAAAAAAACCGAATTTCAATCCAATTCCCGATTTTCATGGTTCGACCTCCTGGTCCGGTCCTGGTCTGAGAACCTTGGCTATTATAAGACTATGGTAGCCCATAGTATTCTATAAAATTAAGGTCATATATGGAAATATTCTATGGGTTTAGCTTACTTCCATTACTTTTTTAATGAGAAACTGTCACATCATCCATTAACTAAATAAAATATGGAGATTAAAACTCATTATCACTTACCATTGTGTATTTAAAACAAAAGAAGACCTCTAGTTAAAAACGTACTAGAGGTAAGCCAAATTGATATTATATAAAAGTCTTCAATATCAATTGAATGGATCAAGGCCAACCAAGAAACGCCTAAAAAATATTTCCAAGTGGGAAAAACCCATGAAAGTGAGAAATATGGAAAGACTTTATAGTAAGAGCACAAAAAGATATCTCCAACATGTGTATTTTATGGAGCAAGTACCTTTGTGAATGTCAGATAACAAACCAGGAACGTCTTTAAGAAGAAATTGGCGCATGAGCTAGCTCTAAGCACATGTGAGACACGTGAAAGGTGTCTTTAGAATATAAAGCAGAGCGAGCAACCATAGGGCAATGTATAATTAGGATTGATTTTTGATTGACCTCAAAATATTTTTCCATATCGACTTTTGAGGTCTCAAATTTTATAAAGAATTCTATATAGGACATCTTTTGAGTTCACATGATATATATGAACTAAGATGTGACCTTAATCTACAGGCCAAATTTCTTACGAGAATTCACCACAAAAACTTAACTTCTTTTGTTAGATATTGCCATGAAAACACCAATATGGGGCTCATCTATGAGTATATGGAAAATGGAAACTTGGCACTGCATCTATCAGGTATTGATCATACTAAAAATCTTTAACCAGAAAAATATTTATTTTCTTCCTAGTTGTGAGTTCATTAAACTTTAATAATTTAGTTGGATCTATTTTTCTTCACAATAATCATCATTATTCAACGACTTTCTTCCAAGAATCATGGCCGAATGATTTATTTTGTAGATGCAGATTAAAAATGCAAGTTTCTTGAGTTGGGAAACTACACTCAAAATAGCGATGGACTCAGCACAAGGTCAGCCAATACAAACTCTCTCAACGACTTTCTTCCAAGAGTCATTGCCGAATGATTTATTTTGTAGATGCAGATAAAAATGCAAGTTTCTGAGTTGGGAAACTACACTCAAAATAGCGATGGACTCAGCACAAGGTCAGCCAATACAATCTCTCTCTCTCTCTCTCTCTGCACAATGGTTGCAAGCCACCAATTATACATCGAGACGTTAAGTCTACAAACATCTTATTGGATGAAAATTTCCAAGATAAACTATCTCTCTCCGCACAATGGTTGCAAGCCACCAATTATACATCGAGACGTTAAGTCTACAAACATCTTATTGGATGAAAATTTCCAAGATAAACTAGCCGATTTAGGGTTGTCTAGATCTATCCCCAACGAAGGTGGCACTCATGTATCAACAAAAGTTGTTGGCACCCCAGGGTACCTTGACCCAGAGTAAGTATTTTCATTGCTTAATTTTGAAGGTACGTAGCTAAATTTTTTTTTTTTATTATTTATTTATTTATTTATCATTTGATATGTTTTTGTCACACCTTGAACACAATGAATGAGAGTACGCACGTGAAACTATCCACACAATTAATAAGTTTTCATATTACAAGTATTTAAAACCTTTCTAAAGAGTACCGCTGCACATTCTTGGTACAGTGGTCATTCTACAAGTATAAGTGTTTATGGTATATAGGGGTAAGGGTTGGGGTTCAAGTTTCCAGAAAGAAATTTCACACACATATACACTTAAATTAGGTTAGAGTATAATTTTTATCTTGTATAAAAAAAAAATTTTAAAAAAAAAACCTATCTAAAGAGTAATATTTAACCTCAAATAAATATTTAATCATATAGAATCCAAACCTAAGCTCAAAGAATTCATATGCCAAAAGAATCTATAAATATTTGGAAAAAGAAACATCCAAAACCACAAGTTCATAAAATACTAAATAACGAAATTCACAATTTTGTATAATGCTTACAACCCTAGCAAGAGCCTCAAAATTAAGAATAATGCTAGAGATACAAACTATTTCACAAACTACTAATGTGGTGAGTGATTATTGATAAATGAAAAAGTGATATTAATGGTAAGTCTAGATGAAAACTAATAAAAAGTTAACCACATCAGCCGTTTGTAAAAATATTGTAAAATAATTTGTGGCTATAGCATTACTCCAAAATTAATTGTTATTCATCACAATTTGAACAGAAAAAGAAAGAAATGGAGTGAGCTTTACTACTTATTTAGTTAGTATCCCATTTCCTAACAAGCCGAGTTAAGTATAAAACAAAATGTAATCAATTTTCCAAAGCAGTGTAAAAGTCATAGACTTTGCAACCACTACAAAAAACGCGGGCTATAGCCGCGTTTTTTTTAGCCGTGTTTACAAAAAATGCAGCTATAAGGGATAGAAACGCGACTAAAGCCACAAGCTATAGCTGTGATTTTCAAACACGGCTATAGGTCCTGTCGAATAATTTTGAATTTGAGGGTGACCTGTAGCTGCGTTTTATAAAAACGCCACTATGGCTAACTTAAAACGCAGCTAAAGATAAGTTGTAGCCGCGTTTTAAAAAACGCAGCTATAGGTCCAACCGAATAATTTTTTAAGGTGGACTTATAGCCGCGTTTTTGTGTTTTAAAAAGCGGCTAAAGGTTACCTACAGCCGCATTTTTCAAAAACGCAGCTATAGGTAACCTGTAGCTGTGCTTTTGTGATTTAAAAACGCGGCTACGGGTCATCTTTAGCTGTGTTTTAAAACCCGAAAAATGTAGCTATAGGTCTAGTATAAATTTTTTAAGGGCTGACCTATAGCCGCGTTTTTGTTTTTTTAAAACGCGGCTATAGGTAAGTTGAAGCTGTGTTTTTTCTATTTAAAAACGCGGCTATAGGTAGCGCTTAAAAAAAAAAAAAAAAAAAAATTTCCTGAAGCTTCCCACGTACACCACCTTTCCCACCTACACCCCTACTTTCCCACCTACCCCCACATACTCTCTTTTCTTTCTTTTCCCTTTCTTTCTTCATTCTTCAAGTGCTTCGTTCTTTTTTTTTCTTTTTTTTTTCTTTTTCTTTCTTCCTTCTTCACATCTGGGTAAGTCTTTCTTCTTTTTTTTTTTTTTTTTTTTTTTTTTCTTCCTTCTCCACATCCAGGTACTCTTTTCTCTCTTTTTTTTTTTTTTTTTTTTTTTTTTCCTTCACATCTGGGTACCTTTTTTTTTTTTTTTTTTTTTGGTTCCTTTTTCTTTCTTCCTTCTTCACAGGTTTGTGTTCTTTTTTGTTTTTGAGCTTGTGCTTTTGTTTTCTTGAATGAAATTAGTGTTAGATTTGGTTGGTTTTGTTGAATGAGAGGAGATTCATGGGTTTGTATTATATTTTGGAGCACGTTTTGTTTGATTTTGAATTTTTTGGTTGTGTTTGTATTGTGAGTATGTTGTGTTTGTATTGTGAGTATGTTGTGTTTGATTTTTAATTTTCTGGGTTTGTGTTTGATTTTGAATTTGTTGGGTTTATGTTTGATTTTTAATTTTCTGGGTGCATGTGTTTGTATTGTGAGTATATTGTGTTTGATTTAAAATTTTCTGGGTGTGTTTGTATTGTGAGTATGTTGTATTTGATTTTCAATTTTCTGGATTTGTATTTGATTTTGAATTTTTTGTATTTGTGTTTAATTTTGAATTTTTTATATTTGAATTTTCAATTTTGAATTTTCTGGGGAAAAAAAAACCCAGAAATTTTTTTTTTTTTTTTTTTTTTTTTTTTTTTTTTTTGTTTTTTAAAAAACCTATAGCCGCGTTTTCAGACACGGCTTAAAGCTGGTCTGTAGCTGCGTTTCCAAAAACGCACCTATAGGGCCGAATCCTATAGCCGCGGTTAGAAAACGCGGCTATAGGCTTTGAGCTGCGGTCTCAACGCGGCCATAGGAAACACAGCTCAAAGCCTATAGCCGCGTTTTTGGGGTCTTAAGCTGCGTTTTTCAAACGCAGCTTTAGACCGGTTTTTTTGTAGTGAACATTTCAATAACAATTGTTTCAATGAGGGAATAAATATATATATTTTTTTTCAATCCAAAATTCATAAACTAAGTTCATATACTAACAATCTATGAAACTATGGTTACATTCTATACCCGTGACTAGGGTTAGATTAACACTCCATCACAAGATATATCCTAAAATGAACCAGCTTCTAAGTCAATGTTTACCTCCAATGCCATAGTCCATTGCATCGTCAGATTGTGTATTATATTTCAAAATATATTCAATATTATTCACTTCATATTCAATAACACATTTGTAATGTCCAAGTTCAATGAAAGATTTCATTCAAGTTTTCATAATCCTCAAGATGCTTGATCCTATTTTGAAATGTTCAGAATTTTTGAACAAGCCAATTTAATAATAAAAAAAATTTATAAAATATTTTAGCAAGGAATTAATTGCAATTATTTTATTAAAATCAAGCAACTCAAATTATTAAATGAATTTTTGCAAGAAAGAACACTAATTTCGTGAATAAAATATTTATTTCTAACCACTTTATACGCTATGGAAAAGCTCACTTACATCACAATGCATATTCAAATACTCTTTTTTTTCTTTTTTTTTTGGTGAAAGACGATTCATTAAAACAAAAACTAAGGAGCTACAATCAGTTCAGGACACATCCTATTAGAATACATCCCGTTGAGGTCATCCTCAAACACATTTGCTACGACCATAGGCTGACTATCAAAAGAAAAAAAAAATCAGCCTTTTGACTAAAACTCATCCTAGCAAGACTATCAGCACACTGGTTTGCTTAACGGAAGCAATGCTTAATCTAAATCTGTTGAATGTAGGAAACTAGCAGCCTGAAGTCGTCCAAAATAGGAGAAACAATGTTATTTACATAAGGAGTTACCCAAAACATCCACTATAGCTTTTGCATCTAATTCAATATATATTAAGTCTGCAACACAACATAAGCCCTTCCCTAAGACCCTAGAATTCCGAAACAAAACTATTTGTAAAGCCAATCCATCTGCTAAAACCAACAATTCACCACCCACAATCATCTCTAATCACACCCCCACAGCCCGCCAAACCAGAGTTGCCAATTGGCGCACTGTCAATGTTAAGTTTCATCCAACCTGCAAGTGGTCTCTCCTAACAAATTCTCTTTACAACCTTTCAGGTCAGCTGCCTAGGGGAAGCCACATAGTGAACAAATTCCACTGATTGTTTCAAAATATCAGCAAGTAAGTTAGGGTTACGGTTCTGCCTAATAAAAACAAAACGGTTCCTACTTTTCCAAAGATTCCAAATTGCAAAAGGAAATACAATTTTCCAAGGGGGGATCGAATTGAGCAAACTGCTATTTTGTTTCCCATTAAAGGAAAGCCAGTCCAATAAATTGCTTCTCCAAAAGGAATGGTTCGACACCTCATGCCCCAATTGATTCCACACCTACTTATGGAGGATTGTCTCCGAACCTCCCTGGCAGATGGGGCAACTGGTCTCTTGAGCAATACCTCTTCTTTGAAGGCAGACTTTAATCCCAATACTGTTATGGGCACACATCCATAGGAAAGTTTTGATCCCAGGGAGTGTATCCATTTTCCAAATCCAGTTAGCCGAGAAAGGAGTGCTATCTTCAAATCCCATAGCAAGTTTATACGCACTTCTTAATTCAAAGGTGCCTTGAGGTGAACCGGCCCAATCAGTTTATCAAAACCTCTGCTTGTGATAGAAGTAGGAGTTGCTTGGCCGACTTGCAATAACTAAAAATCCTAAGAAAATTCATGTAATTTATTGGGTTAATTCCATGCTTGAAAGAGGGGATGTTAAGAATATTGTGGGTCCGAGGTTAGAAGGAGACATTGACATTATTTCTGTTTGGAAAGCATTAGAAGTGGCAATGGTTTGTGTATCTCCCACTTCCATCCAAAGGCCAACCATGACTTATGTAGCTATGGAATTAAAGCAATGTTTGATAATGGAATTGACTCGGAAGCATGAGGGTTTTGAGATTGATTCAGACCAAATTACTGGAATGAACCATGTGCATACTGGACAAACTCCCTTGGCAAGGTAGTAACTATAGCAAATATACAGAATCCCACTTGGACCTTTTCTTAAGAAGTGTCTGCAATATGTGCATCACATTGCCCCTCTTTGTGTGGTTTGTATTCAAGGTTGGATCCCTTCAATATACGCTTAGAAAAGAAATAAAAGGCAGTTGTTGTGTG
This sequence comes from Quercus lobata, assembly GCF_001633185.2. Classification (NCBI taxonomy): domain Eukaryota; kingdom Viridiplantae; phylum Streptophyta; class Magnoliopsida; order Fagales; family Fagaceae; genus Quercus; species Quercus lobata. The sequence goes on along the minus strand of NC_044908.1, from coordinate 17,669,248 downwards.
GGGGGAATATAAAAGTTGTTCATGTGTGCTGTATAAAGATTTCGTATTTTATATATTGCAAATGCGAAGTTGGAAAAAAATATTATGTCAAAATTTTTAAGCAAGAAAGACACGGACAAGTATGAAATATTTTATGATATTTAACATCTTTGTTAAAATTGGCTGGGTCCTACATATGACTTGTGAGAAGGCATCATAGATTCGATCAAGAATCATGGCTAATTTCATTCTTGTGCATTCAATTGAATGTTTTAATGCCAAAAATACTAAAATCCCTAATTTAGCGTAGAACCCTAACCCTAAAATTCCAATTATTTAACAAATCATTCAGAAATAATAGTATTGTCAAATTGAGGGTTTCAATAATCAATTAGAGGTCTCTGTTAGGTTCTAAAGTCTTAGGATTTTATGTATTTAGAACTCTAATTTGTATTGTTGGCAAACCATGATCAAAACAATGTGTTTAGAAGTGTTTAAGTATAGCTCAAAGTTGTGCGTCTATGTAAAGTTGGAATCGAGTTAAAGTAGGAAAGGATTGTGCCTTTCGGCCTGACTCGATCGAAGCTCGGGCAGAATGATTTTCTGCAGATTCGTCCAACTTTGCCCTAAGTGTTTTAAAACGTTTTTAGGGTTTCTTATTTGTCCTAAGTATAAAAGGCAAACCCTAGCCACGTTTAGTGTTGCTCATATTTGCGGTTTGTGTAAATCTCTTGTGAGATCTAGAGGAGTTTTCCTTTACACAAACTTAGGGTTTTCAAGGAGAAGATTTATCTACGCCTTGATGATCAATTCAGTTGCTGCCATTGAAGCTTAAAGAAAACACAAGCGGGTGTGCTTGTATCTGGTGGTGAATCCAAGAAAGAAGGAGTCTGTGGATTCGGAACTTGCACGTGGTCGTGTCAGTAAGTTCTACTGGTTGGTAGCAATAAGAAGTCGAGCGTGGGGGCTTGTAAGTCTTATTGTATGAATTTCGATTCTTTCAAGATAGTGGATTCAAGTTTACCTTAAGGATAGCTAGGTCAAATCCTCCCCAGGTTTTTACCGGTTTGGTTTCTTGGGTGATCATATCTTGTGTTATTTATTTTCCGCTGCTTTGCATGATTTGATCTTTATTATTGTGATAACCTAGACTTGTTTAATTGGACTAAGTAACAATTTGGCTAATTATCTAGGTTTAATCAATTGTTTAAGGGGTCTAAAAACTATCAAGTGGTATCAGAGCGGGTAGCTCTTTTCTTGTTGATCCTTTGATCACTGAGCTGATCCTTGACCTCTGTTGTTATGGAACACGGACACTCTCTAGTTATTCCTCCTCACTTTGATGGGAATGATTATGCTTACTGGAAAGTAAGAATGAAAGCATTCTTGAAATCCATTAATGAGAGGGTGTGGAACTCCGTTGAATACGGATGGGAGAAGCCCACTACTCCTGTTGGTGAGTGGGAAACTTCTCAAAAAGAAGCAGCTGCATTTAATAGCAAGGTTATGAATGCGATCTTTAACGCTGTTTCTATGGAGGAATTTAAGAGAATCTCTAATGTTGAGGTTGCTCATACTGCTTGGAATATCCTCCAGACTGTGCATGAAGGCACAAAGACTGTCAAAATAAATAAATTGCAGCAATTACTTCTAAATTTGAAAACATTAGGATGTCTGATGATGAATCTTTTGATGCATTCTATGCTAAATTGAATGATATTGTTAATTCTACTTTTAACTGGGGTGAAATCTATGATCAATCTAAAATTATTAGGAAGATTCTTAGATCTTTGACTGAAGACTTTAGACCCAAGGTAACTGCCATTACTAAAAGTAAGGATGTGGACTCCATTCCTGTTGATGAACTCGTAGGATCTCTTCAATCCTATGAGTTGGATCTACCCAAAACTACCAAATCCAAATCAATGGCTCTTAAGTCAGTTGATGATGTTGAAGGTGGTGGATTTGATGATGAGCTCTCTACTACAGAGATTGCCTACCTTACCAAGAACTTTAGAAACTTTTTCAGGAATAATAATAGAAAGGCAAGAGGCACAAACATTGCTGAACCTAGAAATTTTAGGAAGCATGATCCCACTAAGGTGAACAACAATGATAAACCTAGAGAAAGAGTAGGTCAATCTTCCAATAATTCTTTAGGCTCTCAGTGTTTTGGATGTCAAGGGTAAGGACACATGAAATTTGAATGTCCAACCTATTTGAAGTCTAAGGGTAAGGCTATGGTTGTAACCCTTAGTGATGGTGAAGTTTCTAATAATGAGTCTGATTGTGATGAGGATGGAAATTTCATTACTTTCATCGCTACTGCTGTAGTTGATGAGAGCATATATGTTGAAGAGAACCCTTCTGATGGGGAACTCTCTGAAGATGCAGATTTTCAAGAGGCCTATAATAAACTTTGCAAAGTTGCTGCAAAGGATGCTATGAATGTTGAACTTGGTCTGAAGAAAATTGAATCTCTTGAGCTTGAGAAGAAAATTTTTCTTGTTAAACTGTTTGATGCTAATGATCTTTAGAACAATGTGAAAACTGAAAATATGCTTTTGCTTGATAAAGTTAAATCTTTGGAACTTGATTTATTTGTTGCTAGATCTGCTAGTTCTAAACTTGATCAAATCCTGAGTGTTCAAAAGTCTTCTTCTGACAAAACTAGATTAGGTTATGTTGAAAGCATCTCTGTATCCGCTCCTCATTCCACAAAGTTTGTTCCTTCATCTTCTTCTTTTGAACCTTCAGTGAGTGAGATAGTGAGTGAAACTGTCAAACCCCCTGTGAGTGAGGTTGTTAAACCCTTAGAAGGTTCATCATCTAGGAAGATTAGGGTTGACCTGAAAGAGTCTAAGTCTAAGAAGCCTACCTTATCTAAGGACAAGACACATGATAAGCCTGCATGAGTTTGTCACTTTTGTGGAAAGTCTGGACACATCCGTCCAAACTGCTACAAGCTGCTAAGAGAGCAAACAAACCAAAAGTACCTGTGCCTCAAGCACTTGATCCTATGGTACTTATTGGTGATTTGGTAAAGGCTTTAAACCTTTATTCCAATCCTGGAATTGGTAATCATTCTCATGTGAATAAGAACTCCAATGCTCATGGTGCATCTAAAAGGTTTTGGATACAAAAGACTCGATCTAACTGAGTCTTTCTGACATGGTCCTTGTGCTTCATTGCTCTACCCTTTGTGACCATTGTTCTTTGGTTTTGTTTTGGTTTTTTTTTTTTTTTTTTTTTTTTTTTTTTTTTTTTTTTTTTTTTTTCTAGGATTTGCATTGCATAACATTCATGCATTTCATTCTGGGTGTTTTTTTTTTTAAATATATATATATATATATATATAATAAAAAATAAAAAAATAAAAGGGAAAAAGGAAGTAAATTTTGTTTTGTACTATTCTTCTTGGTTTTTGAGAACAAAGTTAGTCAATTTATTTTCACATAACATGTCTTTTGTACCTTGTTTAGCTTTGATAAGCTTACTTATTGCACTTTACTAGTTGAAGTTTTGTAGTGCATGTTGTATGGGAAAGATGTTTATGGTTTTTTTATTACTATGTCTTAATCTTGAAGTCACATGTTTTTAAATGTTTGACTTGAACTTTTAGAGAAAGGCATAAATAACCATCTCACCACTGTTCACTAGCCAATCATGAACACCTTGGTGCATATCATAAGATTTTGTGTTCGAGAAAGTGTAGCACACGCACAAAAAGAACATAAGGTGAAGCCTCGGATTAAATTGCTTAATTCTTAAAATCAAAATTGGTATGTACTATTAGGCTTGATGCGAAACTCACATAACTTAAAATTGGTATGTATATTATGAGGCATAAATACAAGAAACTTATATGATTGCAATCTTATGATCTAGGAGATGTGGGAGTTATATGATGTAACTCTTTAGGTGATAGTCTCTTTTAAATTCTTTGTGATGAATTTTGTAGACTTTGTGATTGATTGCTATTCACATATCACCTCACATGTATCTCAAGTTTTTGCTAGTTGCACACACTACACGAGTTACTCTTTGCTAAATATTGTACATATTATTGTGTGTGTCTATGGTCTGACCAACCAAGTTTTGCAAATACTTTGAATTTTGTGCAAAATAAATTTGTTGCTGGAAAATTTGTGGAGAATGCAAGAAATTTTGTTTTTGGGAATTTGGGCTTAAAATTCTTGTTTTGAAAATCATATCATCACATACTCATGCATTTTTGTTCTTAAATTTCAATGCTTTGAGTTAATTCAAAATGTTTTTCAAAAACTGTGTTTTTTCCTCAAAATTTGGTGAGTCTCTGCCTATTTCGATCGATCTATTCTGTTTTTTCATCGATTGAAAATTTTTAAATTTGATAGAGAGAGTCTCTGTCTGTTTCGATCGATCGAACTTGTTTCATTTTTTTTAATAGAGTCTCTGTTTGTTTCGATCGATCAAAGCTCGTGAAATAGGTTTTTTAAAAAGACAGATTGGACTTTTCAAAGTCACTTTTTCAAATAGTTTTTCAACTTTTCTCTCTCTCTGCGTTGGCTATAGGCTCCACCATCAATTTTTTGTCATTTTCCTTCAAGATTTTTGCAAGGTTTTCGTCCTTGAAGGCTGGTAAGTCTCTTTTGCCATCCTTTTGCATTTTATTTCATGTTTTCATGCATTTTTCATGCATTCTTGTGGCTATTTTCGGCACTTTGAAAATATTGGGGTTTTTGATGATTCGAACCTATTTTGGTGAAATTGATCAATGGGTTTTTGTTCTATGATGCTATAATAATGATCCTTGTAGTTTAATTTGATCAATTTTATCCTTGTAGTTTAATTTGATCAATTTTGTGGTTTTTGAAAAATTGGAAATTCTAGGGTTTGAATTTGATCCGAATTGGGAATTTTTGTCTAATTGGGTTAAATTGATGAAATTGGCTTATCAAATTGATGTATTTGGTCATTATTTTTGTTATTCTATCATGTGTGATGATCAATTCATCAATATTTTTTCAAAATTGATCAAGTGGTTTTCCAAATTTTTGGGGTTTTTGTGTTAATACCTCAATGTTCAAGCCAATTTTGTGAATTTGAACTTTTTAGACTTAATTCACTGCATTAGAATATGCATCATGTCATTTAACATGTTCATGCATCATATAGATTTTTATTCTATATTTTGTTTTTGTACTAACTTGCAGTCTGCCCTTGGTTTTTTTTTTTTTTTTTTTCTCTCTATGTGTTGGTCCTTATCCTAGCACCATGCCTAGGAAAACTAGAGCCCATTGGACCACTTCCACTTCCTCTGAGTCTCCCACTAGGGTTGAGTTCTTTAGGAATGATAAGTCTAGAGAAGCCTTTGAGACCTTGAACTGTAAGCGTAAGATATAGGCTGAGTGAGCTGTTGTGTTGGATAAGCTTGATCCGACCATTAGGGCCAATTTTGAGTCTAGAGGTTGGTTGCCTCTCTTAGAGATAGATCATCCACCCCCAACCGCCCTGATTAGAGAGTTCTTCTCGAACCTCTCTTGCCACATCTATGATTCCAACACCCTTATTAGGAGTTGGATATGAGGTGTAGAGTTCACCATTACCCCTCGGGTAGTAGCTGAGGCTCTTGGGGTTCCGGTTGTTCAGGAGCCTGATTATCCCTATGATGAGTCACGCTCATTAGATGTAGTCATGTCTTACATCACTGGGTCATCTATCCAGTGGGGTTCTGATCCTCGGATCACGTCCGCTGAGCTTACCGAGACGGCCTATCTCTTCTTTAGGATAGCGTGTCATTCCTTATGGCCTATCTCTCACTTCCACAACATCCCTTTAGAGCGATGTGTGTTTTGTATGCCTTTGTTTCTGGAGCGTCTATCAGTTTTCCTCACTTGTTCCTTCGTTCTTTGAACGAGGTTCATAGGAGTTCTGTCGTAGGGCATGCACTGATTCATCCTATTTTCATTCATAGGATTTTGCTCTTCTTAGGTCTAGATGGTTTTCTGTCTGGTGAGCCTGTTCATGTGATTGCTCCCATAGGTGCCACCTTTCTTCGTCAGAAGGCTGCTCAGTTGAGAGTTGCTCCTTCTCGTCCTAGAAGTGCGTCATCTAGTGGTGTTCCCCCTCCTCCCTCTTCTACAGGTACTGCTGCTACTGAGACATTAGGTGCTGCTGCTGATGCTGATGTTCCTCCACCGACTGCTTTGGATGATTCAAACATTCGTCGCACGTTGGATCATGTCTTGACCGTTCAGGCGGCTCAAGGTCAGATTTTGGTGGACGTGCTCGATGAGATCCGTGCCTTGCGTGCGGAGTTGGCGCAGTTTAGACCACCTCCCTTTTGATGATGGATATCATGTTTGCCCTTTGGCATTCCGTCACAAAAAGGGGGAGTACTTTGTAGAGTGTTTTTGTTTTCAGGGGGAGTTTATTTATTTTGGTTGGAACTTGTGGAGTTTAGATTGTATCTAGGTGCTTCACTTTGTACTTTACATTTTTAGCTTTTGCCATGTTTTTTATGAGATATTCATGTTAGGGGGAGTTTTATGTTTTGTTGGTACTTTATATGTTTCTTGTTTCAAACTACTTATTGATTTATATTTATGAGTTATTCATTGATATTTGTCTTTATTTGTGTGTTGTTTGAAATCAAGAAGTTAATTTGTTTACTTGAATTGTTTCCACACATGCGGTTATGCATTTTGTTTAGTGTTTCAGGAAATATACAGGTTGATTCAATTGAGCTGATGTCTACACTTGCAACTGATGGATAGTAGTTAGGATTGAATTTGTTTTATAAGTATTATTTTGTAAAGGGCTTTTTATTTTGTAAACTTTGAGTTTCTAGTTGTTTTTTGTCACGGATTGCCAAAGGAGGAGTTTGTTAGGTTCTAAAGTCTTAGGATTTTATGTATTTAGAACTCTAATTTGTATTGTTGGCAAACCATGATCAAAAAAATGTGTTTAGAAGTGTTTAAGTCTAGCTCAAAGTTGTGCGTCTATGTAAAGTTAGAATCGAGTTAAAGCAGGAAAGGATTATGCCTTTCGGCCTAGCTTGATCGATCGAAAGACAGGCTCGATCGATCGAAGCTCATGCAAAATGATTTTCTGCAGATTTGTCCAACTCAGCCCTAAATGTTTTAAAACGTTTTTAGGGTTTCTTATTTGTCCTAAGTATAAAAGGCAAACCCTAGCCATGTTTTAGTGTTGCTCATATTTGCGGTTTGTGTAAATCTCTTGTGAGATCTAGAGGAGTTTTCCTTTACACAAACTTAGGGTTTTCAAGGAGAATATTTATCTACACCTTGATGATCAATTCAGTTGCTGCCATTGAAGTTTAAAGAAAACACAAGCGGGTGTGCTTGTATCTGGTGGTGAATCCAAGAAAGAAGGAATCTGTGGATTCGGAGCTTGCACGTGGTCATGTCAGTAAGTTCTACTGGTTGGTAGCAATAAGAAGTCGAGTGTGGGGGCTTGCAAGTCTTAGTGTATGAACTTCGATTCTTTCAATATAGTGGATTCAAGTTTACCTTGAGGATAGTTAGGTCAAATCCTCCTTAGATTTTTACCGATTTGGTTTCCTGGGTGATCATATCTTGTGTTATTTATTTTCCGCTGCTTTGCATGATTTGATATTTATTATTGTGATAACCTAGACTTGTTTAATTGGACTAAGTAACAACTTTGCTAATTACCTAGGTTTAATCAATTGTTTAAGGAGTCTAAAAACTATCAGTCTCAAAAAAAATTTTAAATTATCAATTTTAAGAATTTAAGTAGGAATATCAAAACCCCTAAATTAAGCCTGACACATAAACCCTAACGTTACAATCTCTCAAATTGTTACCAAAACTTTGAGATTACATAAATTTAGCATCAAAATTAAAAACAATGATCTGGATTACACACCAAGGAATTACAATTGAGTCAAATAGCAACAAAACCTATATCACGAATTAGAATGCGAGCCATACCCTAAGCAGTGAGCAAAATCTCTTTGGGTAAGGTTCAGCATCCAATTGCGGTAATTTTCTGCTGTTCTTTTCTTACTTATCGTTGCACTTTGCCGCTTTGTAAGTAACCACATTATTATGAGTTAAAATTTTGTAGCTGTAATGATCTTAATGGACTCTCTAAACATAATATAAATGTTGCATTTGAATGCCTAACTTGGGGTTCACATTGGATTTTTGAATCATTGATGGTATACTTATAAAATGGCATTATTAATAGAGACTTGAATGTGCAATATATATAATAATAATAAAAATTGTCAACTAAATTATGAACTCAAAAATATGCAACTGTCAGTTTTGTGAGTAAGCGAGACTTCAAACAAATTAAGTTGTGGTCCATTGGATATTTTGAATGAATGATAGTGCCCGGCCATATGGATTATATAACAAAACGCTGACATTCGATAATTTCATGCCATGCAAGTTGCTATTCCATCTATTACTAAATAATTCTCAAAGCATATATGACTAGTTGAAATCAAATTTCTTATTTACCTAATTAGCCAGGTGGAAGGACTGAAGTACAATTTTCTATTTTTTTTTTTTTTTTTTGAGAAAAAGGTAAGCGAAATTTTATTAAAGAAAAACAAAACGAACTACAACGCAAAAACAAAAAACTAACTCAAGGAAGATCCGACTAGAAAACACCATCCACATCATCGGGTAATTCTTCTACCCAAACCTCAAAATCTGCAGATAGAACTGCTTTTTTAGCTAAGCTATGAGCTAATCTATTCCCCTCCCGCCTAACATGTTGAAACTCACAGCTTCTTAAGACAGCTCTCAGACGCTTTGTCTCATCCACAATGTGACCAAATAACAGAGGACAAAGACCACTTCGACGCAAGGCCTGAATAACTGCCAGGCAATCACCTTCAACAATGACACTAAATAAACTCATTTCCCCGGCGAAGACCACAGCCCTTCGCGCCACCAGAGCTTCAGCCATCTCTACTGACTGCACCTGACCCAGATTCTATTTTTATTACTTCTTAAATACTATTCTTTCTGCAACATGATTGTTTTAAATGGAAAATATTCCTCGAAAACATTATCTAGGATTCCATTTATACATCTTGATGGACATGTCTTAACAATCAAGGGTGGAAGTCTGAAAACAAAGTCCGCAACTTTTCTTACTCAGCCGTCTATACTTTCAAAAAGCTCTTAGCATTTGTTTGGCTGTCAACACCATGGACTAGATACTAAAAAAATTGCCTTCACTGTCATGGACTTTTAGTTCAAGTATTTTAGAGACAATGCCAACGAATTGATTCGAAAGGAAAGAATTTTTTTGAGGGTAAAGAAATGGTTGTGTCTTCGTGCCATGGTGTATCATTCTTCGCCACGGAAGAAAATGACCCGGTTGCTCAAATGCTTTATAGGATTGACTTTCGGATTATCAACTTGGAGCAAGGCACTATTTATAGGATTGGAATCTGTAAAGGAACGCCATGGAATCTAAAGTGCTGAAAATGGCGAAGCATTTTCTATTTGCAATAATACTTCATGGTGCTTTTGCCCTCACAGTCCTCGTTCATTCCCAGGATCAATTAGGTTTGACAATCTAAATATTTTGAGCACCACTATATTTCAATTGTATCACTCAAACCATAGTGCTAACCCTTTTCTATTTCAGGCTTCATCAGCATCGACTGTGGGATACCAGATGGCTCAAGCTATAAAGATGGAATAACAGATATATATTACTCTTCAGACTCAAGCTTCACAGAGACAGGTGCAAATGGGAATATTCTACCCCAATACAGGAACAACAGTTGTGGACTGTCCGCAGTTTTCCTGAAGGAGCCAAAAACTGCTACACCTTAAGACCTTCACCAGGCAAAGACAGGAACTATTTGATCCGAGCGAGTTTCATGTATGGGAACTATGACGGCAAAGGCCAAACCCCAACATTTGATTTGTATCTTGGAGTAAACAGGTGGGATACAGTTGCAGTGTCAGATGCATCAAGTACAATATCCAAGGAAATTATTCATTTGTCCTCATCAGAAGACATCTATGTTTGTCTTGTAAACACAGGCTATGGGACACCTTTCATATCAGTATTAGAGCTAAGACCTTTGCCGAACAATACCTACATACCTAAATCAGGATCGCTGGAGCTCTTTGATCGGGCGAATTGCGGCTTAGTCAATCAAACTTACAGGTAAGCCATTTAGATTTAGCATCCTTCTGGTAAGACTTAGTGCAGTCATTTTCAATCAAATGGGCTCACATAACATTCGTTTCTATCAGGTACAAAGATGATGTTATCGACCGCATATGGTCACCCTTTGGCACAAGTCTGTGGAGAAACATTAGTACCATTCAAACGGTTGATTCAAGCTACAATTCTTTCCAATTACCATCAGTTGTCATGAGTACTGCAGTCACGCCATTAACTACAAATGATTCCATAGGCTTGTATTGGTCTCCCGACAATGCAACCTCCCAATATTATTTTTACATGCACTTTGCTGAAATTGAAAAGCTTCAAGCAAATCAGTCTAGAGAATTCAACATCTTTCTGAATGGGAAGTTGCGGTATAAAGCTCTTTCTCCAAGTTACTTGGTCGCTACTACAATATTCAGCCCAACATACAGAACAAAACCAGACAATGAAACTTATTTTCAGATTTCGATCAATAAAACCGAGACTTCAACCCTTCCACCCCTTCTCAACGCTATCGAGATTTACACAGAATCAGCTTTTACAAGCACAAACAGACCAAAAAGATGGTAGGTTCTTATCACGTGAATCATTATTGATACTTATACATTGAAGTAGCTTTGCTAATGTTCATTACACCACATTAGTTTTCGTAACTTCTTTCATCTGATTTGACACCTATGATACAACTAGTTGATTCTATCAAGAATATCAAGTCAATGTATCGAATAAAGAGAAACTGGCAAGGAGATCCTTGTGCCCCTAGAGATTACTCGTGGGACGGTCTTAATTGCAGCTACAGTAATTTTGATCCACCCGGCATCATATCCTTGTAAGTTTATGCCTTCTAAATGAATCATATATCCTAACCTTTCAGTCAGATTCCATACCTCAATTTATTGATCATGCAATTAGGAACTTGTCCTCAAGCGGATTGACAGGGGAGATAGCTCCTTTCATTTCAAATCTCACAATGATACAGTATTTGTAAGTATTTTGTATGAATCCAAAAATGTCAATATTTTTTCTTATTAAAATGGAGTAGCACCTTTTTTTTGTGATTAATATTTAATATGATAGTTTTTTTTTTTATTTCAGAGATCTATCAAACAATAGCTTAAATGGAACTGTTCCAATTTTTCTGTCACAGTTGCAACTCTTGCGAGTTCTGTAAGTTACTCAGAATTTGAGTTTCTATTAGTAAAAATATAGAAATCATACTTTCTCTCATTTTACAGAAACCTACAAAATAACAACCTCTCAGGGTCCATTCCTATGGAACTCATTGAAAAATCAAATAAGGGATCGCTTTTGCTCAGGTCTGCTATTTACTCACAAAATTATCATTGTTTCTGTTTTCCTCATTTTTGCGTCATTACCATATTTTTTTCTTCAAAGTAGTACTGTATATCATATATCTAAACTCTAGGGCCAAAATTTAGAGTTCCATATAGCTACTATTAGTATAAGATAATAGATTACGAGGTATCAGCTGCAGTTTCAAGTCTTACATACATTGTTGATGCTAGTGTCGGAGGAAATCCAAATCTTGCTAGTAATGGAGGAAATCCAAATCCTTGTGTGTTGAGTCCTTGCCAAAAGAAAAAGAATATTGTTATTCCAGCAGCAGCAGCAGTTGTCGGATTGGTCATCCTCTTATTATGCGGGCTTGCTCTCTTATGGCATCTTAAAAGGAGGAAGAAAGGTAGAAATAGAATAACTCTTTACACATTTTAGATCTCAAAGATATCAAATTTTGTGTGAATGCAAATGAATTTGTTGACAAGGATATCATTTGCTTCAATAAATTGTCATACCTTAGCAGATGTGCCTGCATCCAATGAACAAGGTGGGGTGTTAGAATCCAAGAAACAGAAGTTCACATACTCAGAGGTCCTGAGCATTACCAAAAATTTTGCAAGCGTTATTGGGAAAGGAGGTTTTGGAACAGTTTATCATGGCTACTTAGACGGTTTTCAAGTTGCTGTGAAGATGCTTTCACCATCATCAGTTCAAGGGTATAATGAATTTCTGGCGGAGGTAGGTAACAACTATTTTAACAGTGAGACTGATAGTCACAATAGCCAGTGTTTTAGGCTGATATTAATCACCTTTAGAGAGAACTGAAGCAAGAGATCGAATGGTGTAATTAGGCCCGACGGCATACATAAAACTCCTTAATGGTTATATATTTATTATACTAAACTATATACTACAATAAACCCAATGTAGAGTATATATGGGATTATATTTGGCTTTGTTTGTTCACTTTAAAACCATGGTAGCTCATGCAAATATATTATAACATCTCCTCAAGCTCGTGTAGGGGAGTAATATTGAAAAAAGTATAGTTTGGAAAGAATGTAAAGGTTAGTTTGACCTCATGGCCTAAGTCTACAACTAAAAGTTCCAACGGTTGTATATTTATTATAATGAACCAGTAAGTTACCTGTGCATCATAATGTTGTAATGTTGTTTGTAAAATAGTTTTGGAGAATGTTGTATATATATTATAACAATCATTATAACAAAATTGTTGTAGGACTTTATAAATTGCATAACATATCTATTATAATTATTCAATTGAAGTAATGAGAAATAATATATATATATTTTTTAAACAATTGGAGAAATATTGTAGAATAAAGGTTGATATAGAATGTACATTTCTTTCTCCTTAAATTTTTTTTTTTTTGGTAACCTGGGAACATATTCAATTAAACAAAAATAGGAGTGTCAATTATAGGACAAAATTTGATCTGAGTCAGACCATATAAATCAGAAAGAAAAAGATTCAAAATACTAGGGGGGGGGGGGGGGGGAAATTGAAAAACATAACATTCAGAGATGTAGTGCAGCCTAGTCTTGCGAGGGCATCGGCGCAACGATTTGCTTCTCGATAACAATGGGAGACTTTAACTTGGGGAATTTAAGATAAGAGCTGCCTGCAATCAGCCACAATGGCCGCGAAATCAGCATTCAAACTTGTGGTATTGTTCATCAAGTCAGCAACCACTTTAGCGTCTAATTCAACTTCAAGAGCTGGAATCTGCATATCCACACACATGCTAAGGCCATCCCTAAGCGCCCAGAGCTCAGCCACAAAGCTGGTGGTTATACCCATCTTCCTAATGAATGCTCTTATCCAACCACCCACCTCATTTCGTAGAATACCCCCCCTCCCCCCCCACTAGCCAAAACAGGATTGCCTAGGGAAGATCCATCCGTGTTTAGCTTATGCCAGCCTCTATTTGGCCTCTCCCATCGAATGCTTCTTTCAATCCGAAGCTTGCAATTTGAGAAGTTTTGAGCAATAAAAGAATACTCTACTGCTCTGTGAATAATCTCCTTGTGAATGGAGTGGCTGATTGGTTTGTTTTTAAATACCACACTGTTACGGTGGTTCTAAATAGTCCATATCCTAAATGTAAATATTGTGCTCCAAGGAATTTGAAGATGGTTGGAGGTTTTTATAGATTTCCAGTTATTTTCCAGCCAAATTGGAAGGCTCATGGAGTAAAACTCAAGAGTACAGACCCCTATACCAAGGTTCTGCCAGCAGTTTGCAACTACGTGACAGTCCCTCAACAGATGGACAATGGTCTCAGGATAGGAATTATAGAGAGGGCAAAGCAAGGACATTTGTAAACCTCTAGAGACTAACCTTTCCCGAGTTGCAATGCTATTATGGAGGCACATCCAAATAAAGAATTGAATTCTTGGCAGTACCTTTAACTTCCAAATCCACTTACCATTAAAAAATTGAGGAGTTTCCCCCTTGGCAAGGGTATATGCACTATTGAGGTTGAACTCTCCATTGGAAGAAGCATCCCAAATTATTCTGTCATCCTCATTAGCCACATGAGATCGGGGCATCGCTTGAATTTCTAGACAGATTTTTGTTGGAAGAACCATAGAAAGTTTCTCCCAATCCCAACCATCCAACAAAGCAATATCTCTAACTTTGATCTCATCTTCCTCCCTAGTAAGCGGACCATGAATGATAGATCTCAAGGGGCCATTCGATGTCCAATTATCGTGCCAAAACTTCAGACTGCTTTCTCGGCCAAGACTCCATCTCGTTCCCCTCTTGAACACTTCCATACCCTTCTTCATAGCCTTCCAAGTCTGAGAGCTAGGGAGGGAATCTTCATTGCTAGAGGCGATTCTTCTAGGAGACATGTACTTTTTCCTGATGACTTGAGCCCAAGGTGAGTCCTTTTCTGAGTGAAATCTCCAATTAAGCTTGGAAAGATAAGCCAAATTTCTGCCTTTTGCTGTTTGAAGGCCAAGACCACCCTTCTCCATAGGTTGTGTGATTTTCTCCCATCCTACCCAGTGCATCCTTCTCTTAGAATCACTAGTTCCCCATAGGAAGTTTCTGTTAAGTCTATCTAGATTATCCAAGATTCTGCTTGGGAGGTAGGTGGTCTGCATCACATAAGTGGGGACAGCACTAACAGAGGCTTGGATAAGAACTTTTCGACCAGCAAACGATAGAAGGTTGGCTTTACAACCAGCTAGCTTCTGATTTACCCGATCCAAAACAAAGTTTAGATCTTGGTTTGACGCTCCAGCATGTCTAAGGGGAAAACCTAGATAAGCTCCCAACTTGGGAGTAGAATGAAAACCAAGAGTCTCACAAAATTCAGTTCTTTGATCTCCATCTATATTAGGAGAAAAATAAACTTTGGATTTGGTGGGGTTGATTTTTTGGCCCGGAACCATACAAAATTCATCTAAAGCTTCCCTTACGCTCTCACAGTTCTGCTGGTTCGCCTTAGCAAACAGTAGGAGGTCATCGGCAAAGAAAAGGTGAGAGAATGTCGGACCACTCTTGGAGGCTTTCACTGGATTCTAGTACTTGTTATTGCATTTATCCTCTATAATTCTACCAAGAACTTCCATGCAGAGGATGAAGAGGTAAGGGGATAATGGGTCCCCTTGCTGGATGCCCCTTGATGAAAGGAAAGGTTCAAGAGCACCACCATTAAATAGGATCGAAGTAAAGACTGTAGTGACACAGCTCATTATAAGCTGGATAGGCTCTGAAGGGAAATTTGCTGCACACAAAACTTCTCTTATAAAGGACCATTCCAATCTATCGTAGGCCTTCTCTAAATCAATCTTTATAACCATGTACCCCACTTCACCTTTTTTCCTACTGATAGTGTGGATTATTTCCTGTGCAATAATCACATTATCTACTCCTTTCCTACTCGGAACAAACGCTGACTGGAAAGGAGAGATAAGGTTGTCTAGAAGAGGTCTAACTCTGGCCACAATAATCTTAGTAACAATCTTGTAGACAGAGTTGCATAAACTAATAGGTCTGGAATTTCCAATGTTTTCCGGGCCTTTGTTTTTTGGAATGAGAGCAATATAAGTTTGATTGAGAGCCAAAGGAACTTTTCTATCATTGAAGATTTTTTTGATCTCCTCCGATACTGATTTACCAACCACCAACTAAAATCTTTGAAAAAATCCAGCGTACAATCCGTCAGGACCAGGGGACTTGAAAGCCTTCATAGACCATAGAGCATTTTTTATTTCCTCATCTGTCACAGGCAATGAAAGGTAGTGACACTCAGATGAGGAGATTTGGGGACAACCCATATCATCCGAGGCCACAGACAGAGGGGAAGAAAGCAACTCAGTAGGGAAAAGCTTGGAGAAGTAATTCCGAACATGCTCCATAACAATAGGTAGGTCATTGATCTAGTCACCTTGGGTATTTTTAAGATTGAGGATTTTATTGTGCTTCCTTTTGATAAGAGTGGAGATGTGGTAGAAGGAGGTATTTCTATCACCTTGTATCATCCAATTAATTCGAGATTTGAGGGCCCACAACTCCTCTTCTTGGTTTAGTACATCCAATAGGTTAGTTTGGAGAAGTTTATCCAGGTTAACGAGAAAATCTGATGGCCTCTCTGCCAAGGCTTTTTGAATGCCACCTAGCCAAGCAAGAATTCTTTTCTTTTTTGCAAAAATATTCCCAAAGTGTACCCGGTTCCACTCCGTAACATTTCTAGAGAAGCTTAAGATAGAATCATACAGATCAGAATTATTGGACCAGGCATTACAAACCACATTTTGCAGAGAGTTATCTGAGAGCCAAAAGCTTTGAAACCGGAAAGGCCTGTTGAGTCTGAGAGAGGATTGAGGTTCCAATTCTATCAACACAGGACAGTGGTCTGATGAGCATCTTGGGAGGTGAGTAACAAGAGTTTCAGGGTATAGAACACACCATCCGGGATTTGCAAAAAATCTATCAAGTCTTTCTTGGATGAGAGAGCTTAGACCATGCTTGTTAGTCCACGTGTACCTTGGTCCTTGGAAGCCAAGGTCAGCCATGTTACACGTATCAAGGTAGTCTTTGAATAGATTAGCTCTGTATAAACTAATCGGCCTACCTCCTAACTTTTCATCATTAGACAAAAGCTCATTAAAATCACCCGCAATAATCCAAGGCAAATTATGAGTGTTAGCAACAATAGCTAAATTATTCCAGAGCAAACATCTTTCCCTAAGTCTCGGACTAGCATAAACAGCAGTGAAAATCCAGTTAAGGGAAGAGGATTTTACCTTGACAAGGGTGTGGATTTCCTGCTCTGTGCTAGTGAGGTAAGTGACTTCAACTCTGTTAGGATCCCACGGAAGCCAAAGGCCACCCGCGAAGCCGATAGAATCAATAAAGAGCGCTCCCTGAAAAGGAAGTCTATCAGTAATATCCTTAGCTTTATCACTACCAATGCGAGTCTCCATAACCACAAGTATAGTTGGATCGTGGTTGGCAACTAGATCACGCACACTTGACTGAAAGGAGGCATGAGACACCCCTCCTCCCTCGAACTCCATCCAATCTGGTGTTTCAATTTCTTGGAGTATCCCCTCCTCGGAATGAGGAAGACACATTGTGGTAGCACTTCCATCATCATCTCTCTGACCCACAATTGCAAGCTGACCTCGATCATGGAAAGGCATACTTGGGTCAATTTCAGCAAGCTCTTGCTCCTCATTACTAAGGTTGAGATGGGAAGGTTTATTAACAACCTTCTTTCCGCCGGTATCCACCTTAGGTTGAATTCGCATGAGAACGGTATTAGAGATGGCTGAGACACAATCCTCCAAACTTCTAGACTTACTAATTTCTTTACCAACTTGCCCAATTTGCAAATCCACCGATGTTGCTCCATCATTTTCCATGCCAGTTCCTCTACTGTGACTACTATTTTCCTTACTGGCTTCACTAGAGAAATTGAAGTTGCTGTTGATGGTTCCATTTGAGATGAATGAGCTGTCTCTAAGCTTAAAACTAGAAGGGAAAGAAGCATTGAAAGAACTAGACTGAACGGCGGAGGATGTAAATGTTGAAGCTTGAGTCTTTTCCCTAGAAAAAGCCTTAAGTGAATTACCTTTCTGTCCTCAAGATGGCTTCAAATTCCTCGGGCCTTTATCAGCACCATTTGTTGGGCCAGAACCTGAAGGGTCTACCTTATTGGGCTTCGGAGACCCATTGGCTTTCCTCTTTCCTTCTTTTGCAAGGCCCACTCCTGCTTTGGATAGAGGCGCTGAATAGGAAATTTTGGACTCAATCACTGCTGCCTTCAGTGGCTCACCCCCACTACTTTTCTTGTTGATCCTACTTCCTTGCTTTTTACGTGTCACTACAAGCCAAGGGTCGTACCCGTTTACATCCACCTGTCCTGAGTGGGGTTTGTCTCCATTATCCGAGACGTAGGCGTTATCTGTACTATTTTCCTGCTCATTCCCATTCACCTTACATGGGTGTACGTTTTTGTCTTGATCCTCAAACGCTGGGCTTTTTATCATGTAGTGGCAGGCCTCCCAACGGTGACCAACTTGGCCACAAGAGAAGCAAAGCTTGCTAACTCCCTCGTATATCACTGCTTGGTGGAATCCGCCGATCAATAAAGTGTTTATCAATGGTTTGTTGATGTCGACTTGCACACAAAGTCTTGCATATCGTCCCCTTGATTCCGTTGCTGTATGAGTGTCAATACGTAGAACTATACCAATAGCTTGTCCAATTTCCATGAGTGCCTCTGCATCATAATATTCAATGGGGAGTTTTGGAAGCCTTACCTAGACAGCAATCAATGCAGTGTTCGCCTCATTAGGATCGAAATTTGGCTCCCATGGCCTTATAGCTAGAAAGTGCTCCCCTATAAACTAGGGGCCTTTCTTCAACACCATGTCATGATCTTCTCTATAAGAAAAACAGATAAGGAAAAACTCACAACCCAGGTCAATGCAGTCAAGTCTCCCTGTGGGCTTCCAGAGAGAATGAACCCTTGAGTGAAGGTAGTTAAAACCAACCGGTCTCCCATACACCTTAATGATGAGTGCATTGGTCCAGTTGGCTCTAATTCATTGCTTGGTTTCCTTAGAAAGGTTGACAGCAGAGAACCCTTCCCTGATGACCTCTACTGTTGCTTCCGCTTCCATCTCGTTCTCAATATATCTAGTGAAGTCAAATGCTTGTGTATAGGCACCTGTTATTTCACCTATCAGCTTATCCTCAAAGGATATGCTTGGTCCTTGTGCTCCGAAAGGAGCGAAAGGGCTATTCCCTTGTTGCTTGACATCAATGGGAGGCTCAGATGTGTAAGATTCCTTGGCTTTCTTAGTGCTACGTCTTAGTTTTGCTTCTTCTTCACAGGAGAGTCCTACGGAGCTCACGGGAGAGCTCATGCCTTCACTAAAAAGAGGCTCGATGCGCGATCAGACTGGTTGTATTCCTTTTTTTTCTCCTTAATTCTAAAACAAAATACACATTCCAAATAGCCACAGTCAATCACATCATTTACAAAACCCACAATTTTACAACGTTTGACCTTAATATCAAAATTGTAATTGCCATTGTCACTCAATATAAAATGCAAGCCCAAGCCCCCCCTCCTTGGTTGTAGTCAACTCATATGAGTTAGGATTAGAGCTGGGTAGGTGTCATCGAAAGATTGAAGATAAATGACATTGTTTTTTGTCTGTGTATATTTGACATGATATGAAGTGAAGGGCTATAGATAGGTATATATAAAGGGTTAAAAGTACAAGAGGTGAAAATGATGAATTAAAATGCAAAAAGTTTTGTGTGCAAGTGTGAGGGCTGAAAAATCTTGATACATTGAATCAGATACAAAGAATATTAAAAAAATAATAATAATAGAAAAGTCTTGAAATATTGAACCAATTGAAACAGAAAGTCAATATTTTTTTTTTCTTAGTAACAAAACCATGATAGTCTATTTTAGGGTTATCATGGTTTTGTAATTTTTTTTCTTTGTAATACAACCCTAAACCATATTAGACTTAGCATGATAACCCTAAAAACATAGTAGGCCATTGTATTACAAAACCATGATAGTCTATTATATTCTACAAAATCATGATCTAAAGATTTATCATTATATTTTAATATATACTAACAATAACGATTTTTTCTTTTGAAAAAAACAAAAACAAAAACAAAAAACAAAAACTTGAACTAGAATGTGACCTTATTTGTATTAGAAATTTACATGACATCTCTTTTGATTTCACATCATACATATGAACTAAGATGTGACCTTATCCTACAGTCCAATTTTCTTACAAGAGTTCATCACAAAAACTAAACTTCTTTTGTTGGATATTTCCATGAAAACGCCAATATGGGCCTCCTCTATGAGTATTTACGATTATATTATAATCTATATTAACAATGATCATTTTTTTCTTTTAAAAAAACAAAAAATAAAACTTGAGATCACTTTTGCTTATTTGTATAGAAACTTAATGACATCTTTTGATTTCACATCATGCATATGAACTAAGATGCGACCTTACTCTACAGGCCAATTTTCTCACAAGAGTTCATCACAAAAACATAACTTCTTTTGTTGGATATTGCCATGAAAACACCAATATGGGGCTAGTCTATGAGTATATGGCAAACGGAAACTTGGCACTGCATCTATCAGGTATTGATCATGCTAAAAATCGTTGACTATAAAAATATTAAGTTTCTGCCAACTTGCAAGTTAATCAAACTGTAAATATATAGTTGGATATTTTTTTCCTTTACAATATTCATCGTAGTTCAGCGACTTTTCTTTCATGAGTCATGACCACATGATTTATATTGTGGATGCAGATAAAAATGCAAGTTTCTTGAGTTGGGAAACTAGACTCAGAATAGCGATGGACTCAGCACAAGGTAAGCAAGTACATATTTCACCTCTCTCTCTCTCTCTCTCTCTCCACTGAACTATTGTTTCTGAAATTGTGTTTCAATTGTCCAGGATTAGAGTATTTGCACAATGGCTGCAAGCCACCAATTATTCACCGGGATGTGAAGTCTACAAACATCTTATTGGATGAAAATTTCCAGGCCAAACTCTCTGATTTAGGTCTGTCTAGAGTTTTCCCTGGCGAAGGTGGAACTCATGTCTCAACAAAAGTTGTTGGCACCCCAGGGTACCTTGACCCTGAGTAAGTATTTGCATTCCATAATTTTGATGGATACTAAAATTTCTTTCTTTTTCGCCTGGCATGTTTTGTCACACCTCTAACCGACGTACACAATGAATAAGCTAGCCATGCAAATAAGTTTTTACTTTTACAATTACAAGTATAAAAAGCCTTTCTCAAGAGAAGGTTAATATTTAAGCTCAAATATTATTAATCAAATAAAAATCAAAACAAAGCTTAAATAATTCATATTCCAAACTGTTAAATCAATTTTTGCAAGAAAGACTAACAATTTTTATAAATGACATATTTATTTCTAACAACTTTTATACTAATTAAAGAAAAGTTCACTTACCTCATACAATGCATACTCAAATACTCTGAAACTTTTGTAGAATTCTCCAAACTTAACCTAAAAGCAATCAACTTAATTACTTAAAGTCCCCTGAATAATATACGTGGTTATTCTAACATATTTTTGGTGATATACAACCATTCCTAAACTCCCTAAAACACCCATTATTATTAAATCCTTTAATTTCTTTTCTTTTCTTTTTCCTTTGATCCTAGTATTATAGTTTTTTTAACAAGATTCTAACAGTTTGAGCAAAGTAAATAGAGAAGATAGATTAGTTAAACGCACATTTTGGTTAGAGATACTAATATTTTTAAGTTTACAGATTGTCATAGAATTTAAATTACGAAACTAAGCATAACCATGGAATTACGTGATTTAGTTACCTGGTTCTCTTTGTGTTTGGTATAGAATGAGTTATGTCTTTGGCTTACAGGTACTTTGCATCAAACTGGTTGAATGAGAAGAGTGATGTTTTTAGCTTTGGTGTTGTTCTATTGGAAATAATCACAGGCCGACCTGCAATTTCTATAAATCCTGAGAAAGTTCATTTAATTAAATGGGTTAGTTCCATGCTTGAAAGAGGGTATGTTAAGAATATTGTGGATCCAAGGTTAGATGGAGACCCCGATATTAATTCTGTTTGGAAAGCAATAGAAGTGGCAATGATTTGTGTATCTCCCACTTCCATTGAAAGGCCAACCATGACTTATGTAGTGATGGAGTTAAAGCAATGTTTGGCAATGGAATTGGCTCGAGGGCATGAGGGGTTTGAGACTGATTCAAAACAAATGAGTGGAATTAACTATGTGCATTCTGGACAGACACCCTTGGCAAGGTAGTAACTAACAAATATACAAAATCTCACTTGGATCTTTTCCAAAAAGGTGTCTGCAATATGTGCATAAAAATAAAAGGCAACCTGTTATCACATAAACATTGCCCCCCTTTGTGTGGTTTGTATTCAAGGTTGGCCCCGTTCTTTATTTACGCTTAGAAAAGATATAAGAGGCAGTTGTTTTGTTGGTGGAATATAAAAGTTGTTCATGCGTGCTGTATAAAAATTTCATTTTGTGATTGAAGGAGATGCAATTAAAGCAGAAGCAGCTGCCATTGTTCGGGCTCTAAATCTTGGTATTGGTGAAAAATTCCAAGATATTGTGATTGAAGGAGATGCAAAACTCTGCTTTGATGCACTTAATGGGGATGTCCAGAACTGTCACTAGAATGCAAAGACCTTGCTGTCTAATGCTGTGGATAGCTCAAGGGTTATTTTGCTAACTGTTGTTTTTGTTGGGTTAAGAGAGTCTGTAATGCTATAGCTCATGCTCTAGTTAAGATTGTTTCTCCCCTTTTTTCATATTCTCAAGCGTAATAATTAATTCTCTACCTTCTTATGTGTGGGAAGCTTGGAAAGAGACATGTTGCTTGTAAATTCTATTTCTTTGACTGGTTAATGAAATGGAATGTCTGTTTATAAAAATTAAAATTAAAATTAAAAAATTCTATTTCTTTGTCTGGTTAATGAAATGGAATGTTTGTTTATAAAAAATAAAATTTAAATTAAAAAAATATTTCATGTTTAAATCATGATTTTCAAACTCGAACCGTTCACAGACTGGTAAGGGGAGAGGTTCAAGATTTTTAAGGTCGAACCGCGATAATGTCATAATTACCTTATTAATTAATTAAATACAAATATTGATATTATATTTATAAAATTATATATATGGGGAAAATTAAATGATTTTGAAGCATATTGTAAAGAAATTTAATAAAAGTAAAATAATAAAGCATTAAAAAATACTTTAAAAGTTATAATTAATTTTTGAAGTATAAAAGTATGGATATATTTATATACTCCCTTCTAGAGATGGCTAATTAAAATATATAATATAATTAAATATTATGAATATTAGTTATAATATAAAATAAAAGTAGTAATGAAAGTTTATTTAATTTATTGGTATGAATTCTGTTAAGTTTACTTTAAGTATATTTAGTTTTCACTTAGAGCATCAACACTCCATTATAGCCTAGTGGTAAGACTCTAAAGCTAACCCAATTCAGCCAAAGTTCTAATCCTAGTAACTACACTTTAATAATTTTTTCTAACTTATCAAGTAAGGTTGGACCATGATTGAACCCCTACCCGTTCTATCTAAACCAGATGGTCCAACCGTGGGTCAAGCGGTTCACATGATTTGTTTGAATTCCGGTTCTGCTTGCTTAATAACCAGATTTCAATCCGATTTTCGATTAACCTAGTAGGACTAGCCAGTTCGGTCTAATCCGGATTGACAGCCTTGTTTAAATATATTTTGCATATGTGAAGTTGGAGATAAATATGATTTCTAAATTTATAAGCACCCTCTTCTTGGGTGGCATTGCATGTGATGTGGACTTTGAAAAAGAGAGCAAGTGAATTGAAACTTTATGGTGAACGAGAGATTCGAGATTCGATCCCAATGAATGTGCCAGAAAAACGCGTGATAGCCAGGATTGTTTAGAAATTGAAGGACTAGATAAGGTACTCTGTGTATTCATGTATGTGTGCTATCACGGAATATGTTAATACCTTTAACATGTAATTCAGGGTGTTCATATAAACACCTAGCAAATTAACATAATTATTTTTGTTGGGTTAAAATGAATTGACCCCTTACAAATTAATTAATTACCCAAGTTAATTAATTAGTCAAATTACATGCAATAACGTGGCAGCACAAACAAATTACCAAAAAACTAAATGCAACGGAAATTAAATTTGACACAGTTGATTTGTTTACTAATGGGGAAAATCACTGAGGCAAAACTCCACCAAGTGAATTTAAGGTTACCGTTCCCATCCCAAGAATCTACTATTATCAATCATAAGCAGTTACAAAAATAAAAAATCTTACCAAACCCTTTGGCCTATCTCGAAATACCAACCTACAGTTAAACCCTTACCCCAGTACACAATTGGACTTGTATTGTAGCGGCAATCTCTCCATTCAATGCACAAATCCTAATACATGACTAACCAATGATACATGAATCCCAGTACGTGACAAATTCACCAACTTGAAGAAGATTGTTAGCTGCAAAGTTCTTCAGTTCATCAACAATGAAGATCAGGAAGCTCCTTGGTCACAAAACTCTTGGCATAAAGACGCAGTAGCTTCTTTAGAGAGAATAATGAACTAGGCCAGATTTTGCATTAGGTCACACAATGCATGTGCGATGGCCTTTAAAATAATCCTTATATATGTTTAGGGTTGAGAGAAAAGAAACCCTACACAAATACATAGGAATATGCATGTAATTAGATTTGAAAAATCTGATTTCGTAATTCTTAATAGATACAGCTTGTGTCAAGCATCTGTCGAGCTTCAACATTAAATCTCGATATAAATGATTTTGTTAACACTTCTGTCGAGTTTTGATGAACAACACTTCCTTCACTTGTTTCTTAGTCAGACTTGCATGGCTTCAATACTAACTTGAACACTTGTTTCTTGAAGTACTAAATCCATCCTAGATCTACTCAATTACAAGTAAAATGCATTTTGTCAAAAAATTAGCCAATTACATAAATATGTCCCTAACAATTTTTAAACTAAATGTTTTGTCTACCCAAATATATATATTTTTTGAACACCACATTTACTTGAGAATTTCAAGAAATTTGGTTCAATAAAAATAATCTTGGTCCCCCAAAAATAATTCTTAGCCCGTTAAACAAAAATATAAAATAAAAGTCTAAATAACAACAATAAAAATTAGAGAAATTCTATGAACAAAACAAAACCATTGATTTCAGTTGTAATTGCTCTCAATCCAATATTTTATTATTTTATTTTTGACATATGAAGGATTGATATCTCATCCATTGTGACAATTTGTTGTGTCGCCAACACAACTCTAAAAATTAGCTCAAACCACAGCAAAAAATAGCCAAAAAACAACAAGATTTAGGCCAAACAAAAAAAAAAAAAAAAATGAACAAAATATTCAAAAAAATAAAACCCCAAATTACTCATATTCATATATAACTAGTTCAACCCATTCCATAAAATAATCTCAATTTATTACTCTCATCTCAGCATTCCCATTTCTCTCTTTATTTCTCATCAATCCCTCTTTGCATTTTCCTTTTTTTAGTAAAAGAATATTACAAAACTTCATGTGTTTTGCTCTTTTTTTGTGGTGATGATGATATATTAATTCAATTTATTTTCTTATTAAGTTTTGTATAATTTAAGTTTATTAATGACTACTTATGAAAATTCCTAGATTCAATATTGGTTAATTAAATTGGAATAAATCATGTCCATGAAAGTGGACAATAAAAGGCATGAAAGTAACTAGAAAATATGATCCCTTTATTTTGATGGAAATCATGCATGAAGATAGTTTTCTATGTTTTCTAATATTTGGTAGTATTAGAAAAAATGGTTCAAAGGAAAACTATTTTTGGTCAATAAAAAAATCACGACTTATTTTTAAATATTGTTTTTTACAAATCTGTTTTGAAAAAGAAATCTATCTCACAACAAGCTAAATAAATTAACTTTTCCAACTCATTTAAGGTTGTTATCAAACATAAGAAAATGAAATAGTTTTAAATTTTAAAGAATAGTCTTTTTTGGAAAATGACTTATTTTTGAAAATGGTCATTTTAACAATGCCTTCATATTTTAGATGATTTCTCTTAAGATGCTAATTAAATAATATTAAGAATTGAATGGTTGAAGTTCTTTTTCTGATTCTTTATTGTTAGCAACAATATCACCAGGCTGCATTTCTATTTTAGGTTTTCTTGACGAAGTACTATAGGAGACGGAGGTTGGATGACTCAGTGTTCGTGCTTGATTTTGTGGAGATTTATATTATTGATTCCAAAACAAAATCATTTACTAGAGTTAAATTTTTAGTGAGGATATTTGTTTGTGAATATTAGTTTTAGAACTACAATGACTATTCTTCTTATGCTTCTTGTGGATGTGGAATGGCTATTTGCTTCTTTAACTCTGGAGATTTATGTAATAGCCATCAATTGAATCTATTTATGTAATTTAATTTCTATTTAGTAATTGAATGATTCATATTGAGAATAGGGATATTTGAGATTAGAATTCTAATGTGCAACATTCATTCAAAAAAAAAAAATTACAATATTACGTTTTCATGTTAAACTATAATGAAATGATGATTGAAGTAATTAAACAAAGATTAAATAATAATTCATACTCAATAGTTTTCTCGTGTATTGCACGAGTTAACGACTAATATTTTAATATAACAAAACTTGCACGCTATATACTCTCTCTACTTCAAGTGGCTCAATAAATGTATGTACTAAGATAAATAATTTAGATTTTTAAGTGACTCATTAATTATTATTATTATTTAAATAATACTTATAATTTTTTTCATACAATAGTTAAATAATATGTGCATCACACAGACATACAATTGGTATGTTACAATTTTTTATATGTTTAATTGATTTATCAATTTTTTAACATTGCTCTATTTCTTATACATATTAATTTTTGTGTAATGTTTAGTTGATGCCACCAATTTTCTCGATTTAAATTAAATAAATATTAGTCATAGACCCAAACAATGGGTGGGACAGTTATAACAAAGTCATTAACATAAAGAGCTTGGTTCTTGCAACATTGTTTTGTTATACTAACTATTTTGAGTACCGGTATGAACATATACATGATCATTCTTGTTAGTGAATAAAAAGGACAATATATTTATATATAAAGGAATTTTTGTAATAATATGTTGAATAATTTATACATTGTCAGATGAGCTTCACATGTCAATAGGAAAAAAACTTTCATGTGCTCAAGTGAATCATTTAAATGCTTAAAAAGAATCATAGTTATAAAATCTCTAAATTTCTATCTGACTTAGAAATTGATCTTTAAATTTAAATTATATTATATCAAAACCCTAAAATTTTGTAATTCACTCAAAAATTAAAATACTAATCTATATATATAATAATATGTGAAGCTAAGAGAAACTCAAATTAGAATTCCAAATTAGAGTTATAATTTTGCGCCATGTGTCTAGATTTATGTGGAGACCACACCTTAATTATCCTTCCAAGTGTCCATTATGAATAAATCACTTATGAATTTGTCTTGGAAGAGTAGATAAGGATGGTGAACAAAATAAGATAACATTTACTCTCCTACAATCTCAATACAATATTTTGAATCTCAATACAATGTTTATGACTCAATGACCTTGATGTTTAGGCAGTCTGCACTTGGTTGTCTTCTCAACTCCTAAAACCCCCATTAATTCTTGGCTTTGCTTTTATAAACAAGCGAATGTAGTAGTAGATTCAATCCAAATTTACTCCTCTATTGAAGAAAACTCCAATGTCTCTAGAGATGAATGCACTTTGGGGATTAGCTAGCCATCTGAATTTACCACGGTCGATTTCTTCACACAATTGGTAGCTATTCTTCAATCAAGATATTTTATTATACAATATTTTTGTTGCATTCAACCAGTCATCCAATCAAAGTCATGAACATAAATTTTTTCTGAGTTTGATTGTTTGATTAACGTCTCATTGATTTGGGCCTACAAGTTGGCATCTATAGGTGGAACATCTTTGAATTGAAAGAGGCCAATTACATCTTCTAATTCTTCTCCGATCACAACAAATCCATCAACTATAATATAAAAATTAAAAATTAAAAATCAGATTTTGATTGTTTTTGCTATTGTGGCATTCATTTATTTTTGGAGGAGATTTGAAAGTAATGGTGTATCACTTCAACAGATTTGGTTTTTATTAAGGTTTTTGGGTTGTTACTTTTTTTAGTTTAGTTTTGGGTATTTTGGTTAAATTAATTTTGTGTATCCGTGTATTGTTTTTATGATTGTCCTCAAATCATTTCATTTCTAACTTTATTAGGTGAGTTAGAAAATTATTTTATAACTATCTATTTGTTCTCTTTCATATCAGTTTGATTGTGTGTCTATATATATATATATATATATATATATATATGTTCATTATACCCTATGGTTGGGATGTTGATAAATGAGAAGTTGAAAAAATTAAGAGAATTCTTGATGGGTAATCTTATTTGGCTTAAACTTTATCTGTATCAGCTTTATCTATTGTATTTATGAAAGTTTTTGTGGTCTAACACTTTGGTGCATGGATGTAATAGAAGTTGGAGTAGATAAAAAGCAACCCATATATGTAATATTTGTTCTCCTTTGGTTTTTGAAAAGTAAGAAAGACAGTGATTATTCACCTCAATCATGCCATATAATAGTTATATTAGTTAAGTTTAGTTTTGGTTTGTTAATGATTTTGTTTTCTTTTCTTTAAATAAATAAAAAAAATTAAAAAAAAAATAAAAACCAATGGTTTTGTTTTGTAATGCTATTTGTTGTATATATTAGCTTATTTAAGTTTATGGATGTTTAGATTTTGCAAAAGAAAGTGGTTTTTATTTCTAGATACATGCTGTAAACTATAATTTTTATAAGAACATCAAATCTATTCTTTTCTAGAGAAAATCCATTGAATTTCAATTGTGGTCTAATTTTTTACTATGTTTCACAAAAAAATTAAAAAAAAATAAATAAAAAAACAAAAAAAAAAAAAACTTAATTTTGGTGCATAAGTATTTACTACATGCTAAAATTGAGGGAACTAATAAAAAAGGCTTGATAAAATATACATAACATTCTAAACAAGCGAATAAAGATTACATGTCAAATAGAATTAGATAGAAAACTCTTAATTCATATTACTTTCCTCAGTAAAGGGGGAAATTCAAACATTGCAGTTGTTTACAAGAGATTAAGAATGAGTGGTAAGATAACTTGCAAATTTGTGATTTAACATCATGTTATCTAATATAATTCCACCATAACATTTTTGCTATTACAATTGATAGATGCAACAAGTTCTCATGTGATTCAATATAATTCCACTATAACATTTTCCTTTACCGATTAATAGATGCGACACTATTTTTTTTTTTTTACAATTAACAGATCCAACAAATTGTAGAAACATTAACATTAATATATGACTATAAGTAATATATAAGTAAGAGTTTAAGACCACTTTATCATCACTGCATACATAAACATAAAACAAAACTTTAGCATTACCAGGTATAAGGACACGATTTATAACGACCCAAAACAATACTAGGTTCGCACGTAAAAAGGCCCAAACAATATCATTTATAGAGCGTGGGTTTGAAAGGTTAGGCCTTGGTCACCAAACGGTGGATTTTTCGTGGTGTTCATACATAATAAAATCGTGTTCGCCCTAGGAGTCTTTCTCTTGGAGGCGGGCTGGGAGGTTCCGGTTTTTGGCCATTTTTCCCAGCCCCCTTCCTTGGGTTGCTTACTTTTCCTTTTATACTAGCCCGTATCTCTTATCCAATGTCCACGTGTGGGGTTCGATTTTCTAGGACGGATACTTGTCCCATCAGCCCATACCCAGAGTGGTTGGGGGTGGTTGTAAAAGCTGAAAAGTATGGCTCTGTCAGGTGTAGAGTATTGAATGGCAGTAAGGGCAGCTTTCCCATTGTCCTTGGTCGTTATACTATCTAGCGTACCCTTCTCTATTGACCTAGATATTTTAGATTTTTTCCCAAACTGTTCCTATACCGTTTTTGCCCTTCCTTCCAGGGAGACCTCGGATATGCCGAGGACAGAATCATCCTCGGCTGTATTTCAAGACTATTTGGACTTTTATTACCTATCCTCGGCTATAACCTTCCTCGGCTCGGGCCTTGGGCCCCAACGTAAAAATGGGCCAGGGCCACAAATTATTGGACCCCACAATAGCCCCTCAAAATCCTGCTGTCCGACCTCTTAGTCGGAGAGGAGGGTTTTGGTAATGCCATGCCTTTATTGCGGTCTACTTAGATCTGCCCTTCATCAATGTGGGTGTCTTTTCATCTATCCAAGAAACATACCGTACTACGAGACATTCCTTTGTATTTATTCATGATGCGTTCCTGCCGCTTCATTATCCGAAACGCGCCTTTAATAATTTCCCTTTACGAGACCATTTAAATTCAACGGTTATTGACGGCGTGGGGAAGTGGAGCGGGCATATTCTCATTTATAGATTTTCTTAGAAATTTGGACAGATTAAATGCGTCCCGTTTTGCCCTTCATATAAGAAGGAAAGCAAGAGGTTACCTCCCTTACACAGTGACTTTCCAATCCTTTTAAAGTTTGAAAACCCTTAGCCTCCCCCAGAATTTCCCTTATCTGCTTGCTTACACCTTGAATTGTGATACGTCCAAGTTAGAAGCGGGAATGAAGAGACCATACCCTTCCCAGAAATGCTACGTTCTTGTGAAGCTCAAAATGACTCGGTCAGGGCAGGGATGGCAGAGACTCAAGATACTTCTCATCCTCCTTTCAGCCAAAATCCGAAGCAGGGGCTCGTCGCGTCAAAATTTCGACGCGACTGAGCTGGGGTCACCCATTATCAGTACCAGCCGCTCTCTTATGAGCACAGCTAATATGGCACCAACGTGTTAGGAGTCAAGACTGACGCAGGGACAAAGTATCCTTCCTTCTTCCTCTCTTCCTTCACTGGTGCCTCCTTTTGCCTCTCCTTCTTCTTCTTTCCACCACCAGATCCATCCTAGTGTTTTTCCTTCTTCCTCTTCTTCTCCTCTCCCACCAAGGAAGGTCCTCCTCTCAATATGGATGCTACTGGGGCAGAATTTGGAAAGGCTTGGGAGCAGAGCTTAAAAAGATTTCTGGCTGTTCGTTTGTCGTTTTTTTTTTTTTTTTATTGTTTTTGTAACTCGTTTTCTATATAGGTTTGTTTAAGCCCTTCTTTGTACACTGTAATACCCATTTATATTAATAAAAGTCATCATTGCTTCATTTCGTATATTCTATCTCTTCTTTTTGAAATGGTTATGTCGTAAATAGACGCACTACTTTGCGACTTCTTTTTTATTTCTATGCTCTGAACGATGCTTAGGGCCAAAATCCCAGTTAATAAAAAGATTTTGCTCTGTGCTTATTGAAACTATCCGACTTAATAATACCGAATTGAACAAATGATACTTAGGGCTGAAATCCTTATTAAGAAGAAAAGGAAAAAATATTATGATGAGCTTATTAGGGCTGTCTGGCATCATAACGCCGACCTGAGAAAACAATACTTAGGGCCGAAATCCCTTACTAAGAAAAAAGATGTCATTATGAACTTATTAGAGATATCGTGTACAATAAGATCGACCTGAAAATGGGTTGTCTACCCCAAACTCAAACGAGGTGATGGCTGAATGCTCGATGCCGACATGAAAATGGGTTGTATACTCCAAATTTGAACGAGGTGATGGCTGAATGCTCGATGCCGTGTAGGAAGTAATCATTCGAGGATGTATAACCCAAAATGTACAGCCCCTGTAGGTCGCTGAGTAATAAGGCGTTTTGCCATCTTTCTGATAACTCTCATAGCCTTAACCTTTTCAGGTATTTGGTCCGAGGACTGAGCGACTTAGAATTCTTCTTAAGTAGCTGACTCCTCCATAGGTTTGAGCCCGAGGACCATGCAATACCTTGGTTCTGTCCAAAACTTGATTTCTAAGTAGTTGGTTTCCCCATAGGTTTGAGTCTGAGGACCATGCAATACCTTGGTTCTGTTCAAAACTTGATTTCTATAAGTAGTTGGTTTCCCCATAGGTTTGAGTCCGAGGACCATGCAATACCTTGGTTCTGTCCAAAACTTGATATTTATAAGTAGTTGGTTTCCCCATAGGTTTGAGTCCGAGGACCATGCAATACCTTGGTTCTGTCCAAAACTTGATATTTATAAATAGTTGGTTTCCCCATAGGTTTGAGTCCGAGGACCATGCAATGTTCTGTCCAAAACTTGATATTTATAAGTAATTGGTTTCCCCATAGGTTTGAGTCCGAGGATCATGCAATACCTTGATTCTGTCCAAAACTTGATATTTATAAGTAGTTAGTTTCCCCATAGGTTTGAGTCCAAGGACCATGCAATACCTTGGTTCTGTCCAAAACTTGATTTCTAAGTAGTTGGTTTCCCCATAGGTTTGAGTCCGAGGACCATGCAATACCTTGGTTCTGTTCAAAACTTGATTTCTAAGTAGTTGGTTTCCCCATAGGTTTGAGTTCGAGGACCATGCAATACCTTGGTTCTGTCCAAAACTTGATTTCTATAAGTAGTTGGGGGAATTAACCCCTCGGCTATGGCGTGGGATCTTGGTTTAGGGGGACTAGCCCCTCGGCCAAGCCCCTAGAACCATCCGCGCTGCTGACGCTACGAAGCGCAGCCCCTAGTGAAGAAACGTAGCCCCTAGTGGAACTTTACACTAAAACACTACAACCGGCTGTTTAGAAACGACAAGGGGACTGTCTCGACCTACCGCCTGTGCCAACACACAAGCCTTTCCCACAGACGGCGCCAATTTTAAGGACACGATTTATAACGACCCAAAACGATACTGGGTTCGCACGTAAAAAGACCCAAACAATATCATTTATAGAGCGTGAGTTTGAAAGGCTAGGCCTTGGTCACCAGACGGTGGATTTTTCATGGTGTTCATACGTAATAAAATCGTGTTCGCCCTAGGAGTCTTTCTCCTGGAGGCAGGCTGGGAGGTTCTGGTTTTTGGCCATTTTTCCCAGCCCCCTTCCTCGGGTTGCTTACTTTTCCTTTTATACTAGCCCGTATCCCTTATCCAACGTCCACGTGTGGGGTTCGATTTTCCAAGACGGATACTTGTCCCATCAGCCCATACCCAGAGTGGTTGGAGGTGGTTGTAAAAGCTGAAAAGTATGGCTCTGTCAGGTACAGAGTATTGAATGGCAGTAAGGGCAGCTTTCCCATTGTCCTTGGTCGTTATACTATCTAGCGTACCCTTCTCTATTGACCTAGATATTTTAGATTTTTTCCCAAATTGTTCCTATACCCTTTTTGCCCTTCCTTCCAGGAAGACCTCGGATATGCCGAGGACAGAATCATCATCGGCTGTATCTCAAGACTATTTGGACTTTTATTATCTATCCTCGGCTATAACCTTCCTCGGCTCGGGCCTTGGGCCCCAACGTAAAAATGGGCCAGGGCCACAAATTATTGGACCCCACACCAGGAATGAGATACTTTTAAATGTGGATTTCAATTTTGTTTTTGTTTCAAATCCCAATTGATAAACAAACAATTTCATTACGTCAAAACTTTTTTTAAGAGATTGTACGTTATCAACCATAGTATTTCAAGCTATCAAATTCCTTATCCAACATTCAGAACAATAATCTACATTTTTTACCCTTGAATAATAATAATAATAATAATTTAAATTTTAAAAAATTCAAAATGAATACTCATAAAATTGTTCCATTTTTTGTTCTTCTTTATCAATATTGTTCAACATTTCCGTGCGTATGCATGGGTTACATGCTAGTATCAGTTAAAGGGGAAAAAATAACATTAAAAAAATATAATACCACAAATCATTAAATTAAACAATTAAAAATATATTTTTTTTCATATATTTTTTTTAATAAATTCATATTTAGAATAGATATTATCACCTAAATCTGTCTTTTCCCATTCTTAAGTAAGTGAATTGAATTAGACTGAATGAACTGAAATTGACTAAATGGACCTATGTGGACCAATATGGACCAAATGAACTAACGTGGACCGAATGAACCGACATGGACCAAATTAGACCAAACTAAACTGAATCATTGACCACATCACAAGCCCTCTCCAATCTCCATATCGTTATCAAAATAATGTAGAGGTTTTAAAATAGAAATAGAAATAAAGGAATTAGGGAGATAAGGCGAGGTGAGGTGGCTGAATTTCATTGGCCATTGGAGAATATCTAGGCTGTGATTGGTGGGGAGGGTTTTAATTAAGGTAAGGATTGGATCAATTCGTTAATCAAAGCCCAATCCGTTAGTGTGCAAAATAGGCCCAGTATGAGATTTCCTTATGCATGAACACTTAGGCCCAATGGAAACCCAGCACACTTAAGCCTTTTTCCCTTCAGGTACAGAAGCCCAAACTCTATCAAACACACACACAAAGCCCAACTGGCATTAAAAGCCCCATTTAATTAAAAACCTTAAACCCACTCCACTCAGATTCCCTCTAACACCACTCGGTCCATCAGTTTTTCCAAAACCTTCAAATAAAATAAAACCAGCCCAACAGCTCACATGAATCCCAATTCAACCCCAAAATTTTCCAAATCACATTTCGACCCCCAAACTTTTCCAAATTTGCATACTGACTTAGAATCTTTCCATAATTATGTTTTCACCTAGCTTTTTTTTAAGTACATCTTTGACCCCAAAACCTTCCAAACTTATATTTTGACTCTTAAAATTGCCCAAAAATTGCACAAAGGCCCTGAGGTCACAAAAATGGTTTTTCTTGTTTTTCCAAAAATAAAATATTTCTTCAAGATCAATAATTTGTCAAATGACATTGTTTCAGCATCTTTTGAAAGCCTAATATTTATTTTGCTTGTCATTTCTTTGTGTCTTTTGCATAAGATAAATACTTTGGAAAAGAGGAATTGTAAAAATTGCAAGAATGGTATGTTATGCTTTGGCATGGGGTTAGCCATATTTAATTCTCTATGCAATTTATCTTCATTAAAAATGCCATGCAATTACATGCTTAGCAATGTTTTTTAATCTTGTTTTCTAAAATAAATTGTTCACATGTCATCTTAGGATAGCTTCCTATATACATTTCATGCATTCACATGTCACCATTGGGTAGGTTATATGTGTCATGCATTTGCATGTCATCTTAGGATAGATACACGTCATTTTTCACATGCCATCTTAGGATAAATACATGTCACTTCTCACATGTCATCTTAGGATAGATATATGTCATTTGTCACATGCCATCTTATGATAAATTTTACGTGTTATTTTTACATATGCATATCATTCTTTTCAAAATCAAATGCCAAATATTTTAAGCTATTCTTTAAATTGAGATGTTTAAGATTAATTCAAAACAATGTACTATCCTTTAGATAGGTATTGTGGGGTGTTTAACACATTACTAACACTTAATCAAGCATCCGAGTCCATGTATTCTGGTTCAAGACATTTTTTTTTTCTATTTTAGCTTAGGTGCCCTTAGGGTTTTCTTAGTTAATTTAGGAAGTAAAATTGATTAGACTTAGGTGACCAATCACACCTTAGAATTCCAATGGTCAGTGGCGACTCCTAAAATGTATATAATTTAGGAAGTTCACTCACACACTCGACCCTAGTGTTGTACACATTGTCATACACTTTTTGCATTTTTGCCCCAAACATGCTCATCACCGAGTGAAAAACCCTCAATGGTTGGGGAATAATGTCGAACATAGCCAAAATCTGATTATGACACTGACTCTCTCTCTCTCTCAATTTTCTTTTCCTTTGGTTGTTTGAATCTTGTTGATGATGGATCCACTTTCCCTCTCATCTCTCTATTTCGGTGATGGAGATTTGGTGGGACTGGATTTGGGTTTCGCTGGCGTGGGTATTAGGAGTTTGATGTTTGCACAGTGGTTGATGGCAAGTTTGTGGAGGAGTTTGGACATTGGCTAGTGTGCTTGTGTTTTCCTTGGTTTCATTGTGGAGGAGAAAAGGGTTTTGTTTTTTAAGGAACTTCTCCTTTTGCTTTTCATGGCTGCCAAATACTACATGGAGGAGATGAGACTTTTTCAATGGCTTTTCCTTTTGATTTTCTTAGCTTTTCTCTTTGATTTTCTAGGCTACCAAACGCAAAGTAGCAAAGTAATTACCTTTTTTTTTTAATTTTATTTTAAGAAAAAGAACCAAAGAAAGCACTACTTATGTTGTTGATTTTAAGAAGAAAAAAGAAGGAAAGTTCAAAGAATGAATCTTTGGGTCCATAAATGAATGGTCCATAAACATTTAATTGATGACATATCTATTGATCTTTGATTTTCTTGAAATTTTACTAGTATGGAGAATAAAATATATATATATATATATATATATATATATTACCCTCAACATCAAAACCCATGAAACTTTCTTGTTACATGGAACCAAACAGCTTGCCCTTATATACAGAGTGTATTATAAGTGCATGAAAACAAACATGTCTATCCAATCCATAGAGAAAAGAAAGGCTGGTGAAACCACCCTTATCCAAACCTCAGACGTTAGATCCACAGTTCAGGTACCCAGAACCCTGAAATGGTCTGAAGTCACTTTTCCTGCACATTGGACTTGATTTTCTTGAAATTTTATTAGTATGGAGGATAAAATATATATATATATATATATATAATCCAATGTTGGATTTATCAAAATTCACATTCAATAAAAAACAAAAAATAAATTAATTGAGTGGAGTTGTAGCCTTAGTCTACAACCAAATTTGTTTCCAAATTTTGTCCAAAATGTAATTTTGTTAGGCTAAAAAAAATTTATGATGGTCACAAATTTTTTAAAATAAAAAAATCTATATTTTATAAAAAATTTACATATAATAATAATAATTTTTTCCATGGTGGTCCTATAAAGACCTTGTTTTCAATGTGGTGCCGCCCCTAGTTTGACCCTTAACTAGTTTGCTCAATTAAAAAATGGGTCCTGGTTTGGCCCTTTGCTAGTTCGCTCAATTAAAAAATGCATCCAATTCTTTCTACTGATAAAAAACAAAAGATAAAAATAGATTAGAAAAAAAAAAAAAAAGGAGGATAAAATCAAAAATTATACAAGGTTTAGCTGAAAATGAATGAAAATGTCCAACTTTGTCTATATCATATACTGTGGGGGGTCAAAAATCGAGACAAGCCTTATCGGTTGGGCTTGGAATTGATCTTAATCCCAATACAATTAATTTGTAGAGATAGATATGCGAACCAACACTTGGGCTTCAAAAGTTAGTAGCTTGATGAAGTAAAAATGAAAAGGGAGGTCTCATGATTTTGCTCTAATATTATGAAGTTTGAATAACATTAGAATGTTTATTGTTCTTTCTCCTCAGGCTGATCGAGGACCACTTTTACACTTGAGAGGACTTTACAATTTATATTTTAGGACTTTTTCTCTTGTTTTTCTCCCATCCTTGTTCATGTGGGATCTCTCCCCTTTTATAGCTAATTAATTTTCATCTCAACCCTCCACTTGGAGGGCTGCTATTCCTCTCCTAGATATTTGTCCCAACCTTGCATGGCTAGCGGTGATAGAGTAGGTTACAGGCTATATAGACATTGTTCAGGTGTCATTTTGCCATTAATGCGACAGATTGAGTTTTTGCATTGCATTTGAAGTAGAGGTGATGGTTGCTTTTCTTGGAAGTTTCCTAGTCCTTTTGCCTGCATCTGTGATTGTTACTGACTTCGGTTCTCTTCCCCTCAGCTATGGCACTTTCCTCCTCGTCTTTCACGAGGTACCTTGTATGGGGAGTTCTCGGGTGGAGTGTACTCCTCGGGTTTTCCGGTTTATCAGATATGTTGAGTATCTCAGCTGGGTTGAGCCTAGTCTGATAGGTGCCTCTCTTCGACCCCCCTACATATACTATATAATAAAAGTTGGGCTTAGAAGCCGTGATTACACTAAGTGACTTCTCCAAATTGCAGAAATTTTGCTAGATTAAAAAAAAAAATAGATATAAAGTTTTTTGCTTTTATCTTCTTCTTCTATAATTTCAAAAGTTGATAAAAATCTTAATTTGATTACAATCCAAATTCTTCATCTAATCCTTTTCTTATTATAATCTATAAGTTGATAAAAAAAAATATCAATTTGATTATAATTCAAAATCTTCAACTAATCCTTATAATTATAATTTAAATTATATATATACATATATATATATATATATATATATATATAAAGCAACGATGTACACATTAAAAAAAAAATAAAAAAAAATAAAAAAAACCTATTGTTAGTTTTTAAAATAAAACACTAAATTCTTTGGATTTCCTCTTCATACAACAAGATTTTTTTTTTTCTTTGGATTTTCAGTTCATAGGCCAACCTTTTTTTTTTTTTTTTTTTTTTTTTTTTTTTTTTTTAAGATTTAGACTTCAGTTTCACACTTTCACAAATTAAACTAACATTTGACTTTTTGTTCATATCAATTTCTTCAATGTGGAGTGTATATATATCAAATAATTCATAATGAATACCTACCATACGGTTCTTTTTCTCTATTCTTCTCTTCTTCTACCAACAACCTTGCAAGTATGTATTTGTTTACTTTTTTCCATTAAATTGAATAAGTTTTGTGTATTTTTTTTTTCTTTTTTTTAAACCTAATTTGCTTATATTTTATCCAATTCATATGATTATGGTTTGAGAATCAATCATTAAATATGTTTGGACATAATTTTTTTAAATTATTTTGTGTTTTATGACATGGATTCCAATGGTGATATATTGCTTTCATCCACTCAATTTTCATTTCAAGAACAATCTTCTTTTTAGCTTATTATTAAACATGTCTTGATATAAATTTGATGATAAATTGTTCAAAACAAAAAAAAAAAATTTTCCTGATTGATCGAAATAGCTTTGGCTAACTATTAGACTTGTATACTTTGACCTATAAAAGAAGGCAGTGTGTCCGTTTAGTTTTATTTTTATTTTAATCGATCATTAAATATGGTTTGACATTATTTTTATCAACCTTTAAATTTTCTAATAAAGAACAATGACAAACAAGAACAAAGATATACTAAAAATATAGTATACAAAGAGGTATTCAACAATATCTCAAAGATACAAAATTCTCATTAGAGAACAATTATTATGTTATAAAATAATAATTTTTTATTTAGGTGTTAACATATTATTCCTTTTGTTATTATATTAACTAGCATGTAATCCATGTAAACGCATGGATGCATTTAAAATTAAACACAATTTTTATTATAAAAATATAAATAATTAGTTAAATTATTAAAAAAAAATAGCATGTAACACATGCATTAATACATACGTATAAATACATTTAAAACTAAACACAATTTTTATCATAAAAATATATATAATTAGTCAAATTTTCTTTTTTAAAGTAAACGTTATTAGTCACATATTAAAATTCTTACCTAAATTTAATACTAATTATTATCATTTTTTTTTCTAATTTTTAATAAGATAGAACGTGTGATGATTTTTGTTGAGTATATGTGATTTAAAAAAAAAAAAAAATTATACTTCATTAATATTAGATTCTTAGTATTTTGCACTCATTAAATCACTTGACACAAAGATTAAAAAACTTAAGTGGACACATGACATAAACTTAAGTGGATAATTATGGTGTGATCTCCACATAAATTTAGACACATTACACAAAATTGGATTCTAATTTTCAAATTTTAATTGAACTTTCTTTTAGGTTTGCCTTTATATATATATAGATTATTTATGTCGTAATTGTTTATCGTATAAAATATATATTTTATATGTTTATTATAAAATCATGTAACACAGGACCTTTAACCTGTTTAAAATAAATTTAAGTTTATACTCCCACGTATGATGTAACTCTCCAGCCCATGTTACGTACACAAACACATGCAAACAAGCAATTCTATTTGCTCATAGGATTTTAAGTTAGTATGAGCCAGAGTATAAAAAAAAAAAAAAAAAAAAACTCACCCAATATTAAATGTTCTATTTTTTTTTTTTTATAACTTCATTTAAAATAATATAAACAATTCATTAAAATAATAAAGGAAGCGGGAGAATGTGAGTTTTTTAATTGAAGGAAGAGATATAATTTTAATAAAATATTGTATTTTATTTTTAATAACTTTCTACAGTCAACTGGTATTTATATTAGTTTACTGTAGTTACAAAAAATTTAGTTTTAACTTCTCCAATAACACATGATTTTCTAGTTCTTTAGTGGTAAAATAGTTTTTTTTTTTGGTTGCTAAAATACAATTACCATTGTGAATATTTTTATTTTTTTTGTTAGATAATGTTATTTGGGTGAAACTAGTTAGGCTTATTATGAAAAAAATGGATCTAGGGTTTCGGGAGTGGTTAGCTACAAAAATGAAAAATATTATAACTAAAAAAAAAAAAATTGGACCCATGGGCCCAGGCCCCCACCTGGTCCGTCCTTGCCTCTAATGATATTGTAGAGAGGAAAAATTCCCGACCTATCACAAGTTGACACGTCACATTACCAAGTCCACAAAATACAGCTAATTACAAAGTACCACGTATTGCTGCTAGGTTTTGCTATCATTATTCAGAAACCAACAGAAATTTGCCAAGTGTCATGCAAAAACCAATCACACATCAGCGCACGTGTAAGCGATGACACAAACAGCTTCGCACATGTAAGCGATGACACAAACAGCTTCACACGTGTAAGTGATGACACAAGCAACCTCGCATGTGTAAGCGATGACTTAAGTGAACCAATCAGGCTGTGACATGTGTCACCAATCAAGCTCCGCCACGTGTCGCTCACCCACCCCCAAACTCCTATAAATAGAAGCCTTCCTAAGACATTTAGGGGGACCAAGATTCAGAGGACCAGAATTGAGAAGTGAAAAAGCTCTACGAAGATCAAGCCTCAAAACCTTCAAGAACTTCAACCCCAAATCGGAGAACATTCGAAACAGAATCATCCAGATCATCTGCCTAGATCCTAAATTTTGCGGGAATCAAGTTCAAAGGTCTGAAAACATCAACAAATCATAAATCAGTGAAGCTCTAAGGATTCAAGCCTCCAAAGCCTCGAAGAACTTCCACCACAAATCTTCAAATACAAAAAACATTCGAAGCATAATCATCCAAACTATCTGCCTAGATCTCAAAGTTCACTGGAATCAAGCTTAAAAGCCTCCAAAAACCTCAAACAACCACAAATCAGTGAAGCTCCACAGATTCAAGCCTCTAAAATCCCGGAGAACTTCCACAACAAACCTTCGAAGATGAAGAACACACGAAGAACACGAAGAACGTGAAGAACAAAGGATTTCCAACAAGCTCATAGCCAGAGATTCATTGTAATTCTGTTCCAAAGATTTTCGATCCATTCTTCAGCCAAATTGAAGTACAATGGGTGTTCGAATCAAAATCACATTACTACAAATCCAATTAACAAGTCTTTTAAGGAGATCGAATCAGAGGATAACTCTTTTGTAATTATAGAGAATTGTACCACACAATCATCAATACAAATTCGCATTTGTGAAACTATTTCACTTGTTTGACTTTATTTCGAACCGAGAAATTTAGTCGCTTACAAATATATATAATTGTACAATTCAGAAACTTCACAGAGCCATCAAAAAGGCTTTTTCCAATTCTTTCTTTATAATTTTATCCTCCTATTTTTTTTTGGTTGAAAATTTTGTTCTTAAGTTCTCTTCAAAAAGTGAAAGGTGGTGCATATTAGCATGAGTTTTAGCGTGAGATTCTGATGAATAAGTTCTTGTTGATGAGTAGTTGATTATATATATTAGCTTTCTAGCTAGAACATCGGCAAACCATGGAAAGTGGGCATGAGAATTTAGAGAATCCGGTTACAAGTGTGATCAAAGAAACGATATACGTTGCGGTGGGAATAGATGTGAAAGACTGCAAATCAACCCTGTTACGGGCTTTACAGAACAATGGAAGAAAGAGGATTTGCATCATTCATGTGCATCCACCTGCACAGCGGATCCCCAATGATTGTAAGTCCTAAAACTTGGATGTTTTGATAGGAATTCAGTTTTTGATGTGGTAAAAATTGATTTATTGTAATTGATCATTCGTGCTAGCTAGTAGCTAGCTTAGAGCTTTATGGCTTTTTAGTTGAGAAGAAGACTTTTTTTGCTGAATAGTTTAGTTTAGAAGTGTTATTGGTTGACTTTATTTGTGGAACTTCAAATTACGAACTTGATTTACAGTTTTAAAATTTACTAGGGTTTGGTGTATTTTTATTGCTTTTTCTTTTTGTTTTTTATTTTTTATTTTTATTTTTATGGATTTATGCTAGAATCGTGAAACTAATTGAAAAGAAACTTCCAAAAATAATTCCGGAGAAATAAATTCGTAATAAAATACTATTTTGTTCCTTAAACTTTAACAAATTTATTTTTTGTCTCTAAACTTTTGAAAAAAAAAAAAAAACCTGTTTACAAAGTTTAAGGATAAAAAAAAATAAATAAATAAATAAAACAACTTTCTCAAATTTAGGGATGAAAAACAAATTTTTAATAAAATTTAAGGACCAAAATAGTATTTCATCAATTTGGAGAATTTAGTAACTTGGGAAAAATTGGTCAATCTAACATATACAAATTTTGATTGAGATTTATACTCA
The DNA here is from genome assembly GCF_001633185.2 of Quercus lobata. Taxonomy (NCBI): domain Eukaryota; kingdom Viridiplantae; phylum Streptophyta; class Magnoliopsida; order Fagales; family Fagaceae; genus Quercus; species Quercus lobata. The sequence goes on along the minus strand of NC_044908.1, from coordinate 17,626,931 downwards.
TGATCTGGTAATTAATATGAAGAAAGATGACTATGGAGAACTGGAGAATTAGTTGGCTCAAAATTGCTATGGAGAATTGCACGTTTGTCTTTATGAGTCGGCCCAGCAAGCTTAGTGGACGAAAAGATTGTAGGACATTACCGAAAAACAGAAAGCCAAAATATGAATGAGATTCTAGAAGAATACCTTTCTATTTGTCATGGAGAGGGGGTAAATCTGTCAAATATTCTTAACAAATCTTCATTACACAAAAAAATAAGTTGATATACATAGTATTTTTTTTTTTTTTTAAATAACTCTTGAGAGATACAAAGCAATTCACAAAATATTTCATACCTGCCACGGTCTCCATATCGTTATCAAAATAATGTAGAGGTTTTAAAATAGAAATAGAAATAAAGGAATTAGGGAGATAAGGCTAGGTGAGGTGGCTGGATTTCATTGGCCATTGGAGAATATCTAGGCTGTGATTAGTGGGGAGGGTTTTAATTAAGGTAAGGATTGGATCAATTCGTTAATCAACGCCCAATCCGATAGTGTGCAAAATAGGCCCAGTCTGAGATTTGCTTATGCATGAACACTTAGGCCCAACGGAAACCCAACACACTTAAGCCTTTTTCCCTTCAGGCACAGCAGCCCAAACTCTATCAAACACACACACAAAGCCCAACTGGCATTAAAAGCCCCATTTAATTAAAAACCTTAAACCCACTCCACTCAGATTCCCTCTAACACCACTCGGCCCATCAGTTTTTCCAAAACCTTCAATTAAAATAAAACCAGCCCAACAGCTCACATGAATCCCAATTCAACCCCAAAATTTTCCAAATCACATTTCGACCCCCAAACTTTTCCAAATTTGCATATTGACTTAAAATCATTCCATAATTATGTTTTCACCTAGCTTTTTTTTTTTAAGTACATCTTTTACCCCAAAACCTTCCAAACTTATATTTTGACTCTTAAATTGCCCAAAAATTGTACAAAGGCCCTGAGGTCACAAAAATGGTTTTTCTTGTTTTTCCTAAAATAAAAATATTTCTTCAAGATCAATGATTTGTCAAATGACATTGTTTCAGCATCTTTTGAAAGCCTAATATTTATTTTTCTTGTCATTTCTTTGTGTCTTTTGCATAAGATAAATACTTTGGAAAAGAGAAATTGTAAAAATTGCAAGAATGGTATGTTATGCTTTGGCATGAGGTTAGCCATATTTAATTCTCTATGCAATTTATCTTCGTTGAAAATGCCATGCAATTACATGCTTAGCAATGTTTTTTAATTTTGTTTTCTAAAATAAATTGTTCACATGTCATCTTAGGATAGCTTCCTATATACATTTCATGCATTCACATGTCACCATTGGGTAGGTTATATGTTTCATGCATCTACATGTCATCTTAGGATAGATACACGTCATTTTTCAGATGCCATCTTAGGATAAATACATGTCACTTCTCACATGTCATCTTAGGATAGATACATGTCATTTCTCACATGCCATCTTATGATAAATTTTACATGTGCATATGCATATATGCATATGCATATGCACATGCACATGCACATGCATATCATTCTTTTCAAAATCAAATGCCAAATATTTTAAGTTGTTCTTTAAATTGAGATGCTTAAGATTAATTCAAAACAATGTACTATCCTTTTAGATAGGTATTGTGGGGTGCTTAACACATTACTCACACTTGATTGAGCATTCGAGTCCATGTCTTATGGTTCAAGACATTTTTTTTTTTTTTCTATTTTAGCTTAGGTGCCCTTAGGGTTTTCTTAGTTAATTTAGGAAGTAAAATTGATTAGACTTAGGTGACCAATCACACCTTAGAATTCCAATGGTCAATGGCGACTCCTAAAATGTATATAATTTAGGAAGTTCACTCACACACACTCGACCCTAGTGTTGTACACATTGTCGCACACTTTTTGCGTTTTTGCACCAAACACGCTCATCACCGAGTGAAAAACCCTCAATGGTTGGGGAATAATGTTGAACATAGCCAAAATCTTATTATGACACTGACTCTCTCTCTCTCTCAATTTTCTTTTCCTTTGGTTGTTTGAATCTTGTTGATGATGGATCCACTTTCCCTCTCATCTCTCTATTTCGGTGGTGGAGATTTGGTGGGACTGGATTTGGGTTTCGCTGGCGTGGGTATTAGGAGTTTGATGTTTGCACAGTGGTTGATGGCAAGTTTGTGTTGGAGTTAGGACATTGGCTAGTGTGATTGTGTTTTCCTTGGTTTCATTGTGGAGGAGAAAAGGGTTTTGTTTTTTAAGGAACTTTTTCTTTTGCTTTTCTTGACTACCAAACACTACATGGAGGAGATGAGACTTTTTCAATGGCTTTTCCTTTTGATTTTCTAGGCTACCAAACTTAAAGTAACAAAGTAATTACCTTTTTTGTTAAATTTTATTTTAAGAAAAAGAACCAAAGAAAGCATTGCTTATGTTGTTGATTTTAAGAAGAAAAAAGGAGGAATATTCAGAGAATGAATCTTTGGGTCCTTAAACGAATTATTCAAAATTTTAAGGTTTGGATAAGAAAAAAAAAATATATATATATATATATATATATTGAGAAAGAGAGAGAGTCAATGAGATTAGGAAAAAGAAAAGATGAGACAGATAGAGAGAGTCATATCTTAGTTTCAAATTTGTCTTGAAAAAACTTTGTTATTAATGGCAGACATTAACACCATTTGTGTTGAAGAATTAAATTGGACATTTTTAAAAAGTTGTGGATGTGCTTGGTATTTCCTCAAACCTCAAGGTAGTATACTATATTTTACCCTTTTTAATTAAACAAATAAAAAAATTATAACATTCTTAACATTACTCTTAACTCTCTAGAGTAATATGATCATTTTATTCGAGTTGGACCCATCTTGTGTTTCTACAAGTCATAATAGTTGACCCTTTGCTAGTTTGATCTAGTGGTGGCTCTAGGAAATTTTTCAGGGTAGTCATTAAGAAATTTAAATTATACAAAATCTAATAAAACACGGAAATACATAAAGTCTTACAATCTCCTTCTATTAGTTTTCTTATTTTGAAATTGTAGCATAATAGTCTCATTATCAATGTTGTAAGCTACATCTCTTTCAAAATTTTAATTCAATAAAAAAATTTCTTAGGTTTTTTGTTTTTTGTTTTGTTTTTGTTTTTTTTTTTGTTTTGTTTTGTTTTTTTTTTTTAAAGGCCTAATATATTATTAAGGATACCAAAGTTTAGTTACAAACTTAGTTGTAGTCTAAAGCTACAACTCTCACTAAAAAAAATTAACATGGCTATATATTTTGAAAATCTAACCATTGAATTGCATGTTCTTTATGTTCTTAAAACACATTTCAAATTTCATGCCAATCAGTTGTTATTTACTATTCAATCCATAAACTTTATTTTTTATGTATAATTTTAGACTATGAAAACTTGAAATTTAAACATTTAATTTATGACATATCTATTGATCTTTGATTTTCTTGAAATTTTACTAGTATAAAGGATAAATAAATAAATATATATATATATATATATATATATAAATATAATCCAATGTTGGATTTATCAAAATTCACATCCAATAAAAAAAAAAAATTTAATTGAGTAGAGTTGTAACCTTAGTCTACAACCAAATTTGTTTCCAAATTTTGTCCAAAATGTAATTTTGTTGGGCTTAAAAAAATTTATGATGGTCACAAATTTTTTAAAATATATATAAAAATATATATATATATATATATATTTTATAAAAAAATTTACATATAATAATAATAATTTTTTCCATGGTGGTCCTATAACAACCTTGTTTTCAAGGTGGTGTCGGCCCTGGTTTGACCCTTAACTAGTTTGCTCAATTAAAAAATGGGTCCTGGTTTGACCCTTTGCTAGTTCGCTCAATTAAAAAATACGTCCAATTCTTTCTACCAATCAAAAACAAAAGATAAAAACAGATTAGAAAAAAAAAAGAAAAAAAGATAAAAGATAAAACAAAAAATTATACAACGTTTAGCCGAAAATGAATGAAAATGTCTAACTTCGTCTATATCATATACTGTAGGGGGTCAAAAACCGAGACAAGCCTTATCGATTGGGCTTGGAATTGATCTTAATCCCAATACAATTAATTTGTAGAGATGGATATGCGAACCAACACTTGGGCTTCTAAAGTTAGTAGCTTGATGAAGTAAATGAAAAGGGAGGTCTCACAATTTTGCTCTAATATTATGAAGTTTGAATAAAATCAAAATATTTATTGTTCTTTCTCCTCAAGCAGACCGAGGACCACTTTTACACTTGAAAGGACTTTACAATTTCTATTTTAGGACTTTTTCCCTTGTTTTTCTCCCATCCTTGTTCATGTGGCATCTCTCCCCTTTTATAGCTAGTTGATTTTCATCTCAACCCTCCACTTGGAGGGTTGCTATTCCTCTCTTAGATACTTGTCCCAACCTTGCATGGCTAGCAGTGATAGAGTAGGTTACAGGCTGTATAGACATTGTTCAGGTGTCATTCTACTTCTATAATTTCAAAATTTGATAAAAATATTAATTTGATTACAATCCAAATTCTTCATCTAATCCTTTTCTTATTATAATCTATAAGTTGATAAAAAAAAATATCAATTTGATTATTGTAAGGACGTAATTCGTAACGACCCGTAACAGTGTTGGGTTCGTACGTAAAAAGGCCCAAACAATATGATTTGTAGAGCGTGGGTGTAAAGAACTGGGTTAACTTTTGTATATATCAAAAAGATTCAATCTCACGTATATTGAAAACTTAAAGTTGGCACAACGATCGTTTTTCCTAGATAATCGGTGCAGTTTTGTTTACTCTCTTTTTGCTCTTTTTCTTTGTCTTTGTTTTTCTTTCCTTTTCTTTTTTTGTTCCGATCCGTCTTTTGCATGTTCTTCTTTCAGTTTATATACCACCCTTTACCTTCCATCCTCACCGCACACGTGTAGGTTGGGTTCGGAGAATTTCTTTCTGTCCCATCCAGCACCTCCTGGAACTTCCCATGGGCAGCTGTAAGGCTGCCTCCTTACTGTTCAGGTATCACCTCCGCATTAATGCGGTCAGAGAGTTGGTTGAGAAGTCATTAATGCAGAGGCAGTTGTGGTTACAGATATTTGTTTATCTTTTCCCTTTTACCCTTGGTCTATGATCCTATCTGTATTGGTGACATAATTCCGAGGCCCGGCTGCCACAAAACCGCACCCTGCTCGTCCTCGGACGCACAGTGCCGAGGAGTATGGCGTCCTCGGATGAATACAGCACCTCACCCTCGTGATATTGACTACCACCCCCTTCAGTAATTACCTTATGACCGGACTTGGCATCCTCGGATGGATATACATCCTCGGATGGGCCACAGGCCCAACAATCCTGACCTTAATGGACCTATTGATCGAATGGCCTCCCACAATTATAATCCAAAATCTTCAACTAATCCTTATAATCATAATTTAAATTATATATATATATATATATATATAAGCAACGATGTAAACATAAAAATAAATAAATAAATAAAAAGAAGAAGAAGAAGCAAGGTTGTATATGTTAAAAAAAACAAAAAAAGAACAAAAAACAAAAAACAAAACAAAACAAAACTATTGTTAGTGTTTAAAATAAAACACTAAATTCTTTGGATTTCCTCTTCACACAACAAGATTTTTTTTTTCTTTGGATTTTCAATTCATAGGCCACCTTTTTTTTTTTTTTTTTTTTAGATTTAGACTTCAACTTCACACTTCCACAAATTAAACTAACATTTGACTTTTTGTTCATATCAATTTCTTCAATGTGGAGTGTATATATATTAAATAATTCATAATGAATACCTACCATGTGATTCTTTTTCTTTGTTCTTCTCTTCTTCTACCAACAACCTTGCAAGTATGTATTTGTTTACTCTTTTCCATTAAATTGAATAAGTTTTGTGTATTTTTTGTCTTTTGTTGAACCTAATTTGCTTATATTTTATCCAATTCATATGATTATGGTTTGAGAATTAATCATTAAATATGTTTAGACATAATTTTTTAAAATTATTTTGTGTTTTATGACATGGATTCCAATGGTGATACATTGCTTTCATCCACTCAATTTTGATTTCAAGAAAAATCTTCTTTTTAGCTTATTATTAAGCATGTCTTGCTATAAATTTGATGATAAATTGTTCATAACAATTTAATTTTTTTTCCTGATTGATCGAAATAGCTCTGGCTAACTATTAGACTTGTATACTTTGACCTATAAAAGAAGACAGTATGTCCGTTTAGTTTTATTTTTATTTTTATCCATCATTAAATATATATGGTTTGACATGATTTTTATCAACCTTTAAATTTTCTAATAAAGAACAATGACAAACAAGAGGAAAGATATACTAAAAATATAGTATACAAAGAGGTATTCAACAGTCTCTCAAAGATACAAAATTCTCATTAGAGAACAATTATTATATTATAAAATAATAATTTTTTATTTAGGTGTTAATATTTTAAATTTGATAGTTATTATACCAATACAATTTATTCCTTTTGTTATTATAATAACTAGCATGTAATCCATGTAAACGCATTGATGCATTTAAAATTAAACACAATTTTTATTATAAAAATATAAATAATTAGTCAAATTATTTTAAAAAATAGCATGTAACACATGCATTAATACATACATATAAATACATTTAAAACTAAACACAATTTTTATCATAAAAATATAAATAATTAGTCAATTTTTTTTTTTAAAGTAAAAGTTATTAGTCACATATTAAAATTCTTACCTAAATTTAATACTACTTATGATCATTTTTTTTTCTAATTTTTAATAAGATAGAATGTGAGGTGATTTTTGTTGAGTATATGTAATTTTTTTTTTTTATACTTCATTAATATTAGATTCTTAGTATTTTGCACTCATTAAATCACTTGACACAAAGATTAAAAAACTTAAGTGGACACATGACACAAACTTAAATGGATAATTATGGTGTGATCTCCACATAAATTTAGACACATTACACAAACTTGGATTCTAATTTTCAAATTTTAATTGAACTCTCTCTACGGTTTGCTTATATATATATATATATATATATAGGTTATTTATGTCGTTATTGTTTATCGTATAAAATATGTATTTTATATGTTTATTATAAAATCATGTAACACAGGACCTTTAACTTGTTTAAAATAGATTTAAGTTTATACTCCCATGTATGATGTAATTCTCCAGCCCATGTTACGCACACAAACACATGCAAACAAGCAATTCTGTTTCCTCCTCTAATCAGGAACCATCCCAGTATTTTAAGCTAGTAAGAGCCGGAGTATAGAAAAAAAAAAAAAAAAAAAAAAAAAAAAAAAAAAAAAAAAAAAAAAAAAAAAAAAAAAAAAAAAAAAAAAAAAAACACTCACCTAATATCATATGTTCTTTTTTTTTTTTTTTTTTTTTTATAACTTCATTTAAAATAATATAAATAATTTATTAAAATAATAAAGGAAGCGAGAGAATTTGAGTTTTTTAATTGAAGGAAGAGATATAATATTAATAAAATATTGTATTTTATTTTTAATAACTTTCTACAGTAAACTGTTATTTATATTAGTTGCGAAAAATTTAGCTTTAACTTCTCCAATAGTACATGATTTTCTAGTTCTTTAATAGTAAAATAGTTTTTTTTTTACTAAAATACAATCACCATTGTAAATATTTTTATTGTTTTTGTTAAGTTTTTTTTGTTAGATAGTTGTTATTTTGGTGAAACTAGTTAGTCTTATTGTGAAAAAAATGGATCTAAGGTTTTGGGAGGGACAAGCTACAAAAATAAAAAATATTATAACTAAAAAAAATAATTGGACCTATGGGCCCGGGCCCCCACCTGGTCCATCCTTGCCTCTAATGATATATATAATTGTACGATTCAGAAACTTCACAGAGCCATCAAAAAGGCTTTTTTTGGTTGAAAATTTTGTTCTGAAGTTCTCTTCAAAAAGTGAAAGGTGGTGCATATTAGCATGAGTTTTAGCGTGAGATTCTGATGAATAAGTTCTTGTTGGTGAGTAGTTGATTATATATATTAGCTTTCTAACTAGAACATCGGCAAACCATGGAAAGTGGGCATGAGAATTTAGAGGATCCGGTTACAAGTGTGATCAAAGAAACGATATACGTTGCGGTGGGACTAGATGTGAAAGACTGCAAATCAACCCTGTTATGGGCTTTACAGAACAATGGAGGAAAGAGGATTTGCATCATTCATGTGCATTCACCTGCACAGCGGATCCCCAATGATTGTTAAGTCCTAAAACTTGGATGTTTTTGATAGGAATTCAGTTTTTGATGTGGTAAAAATTGATCTCTTGTAATTGATCATTCGTTCTAGCTACTAGCTAGCTTAGAGCTTTATGGCTTTTTAGTTGAGAAGAAGACTCTTTTTGCTGAATAGTTTAGTTTAGAAGTGTTATTGGTTGACTTTAGTTGCTGCCATAGTGTGATAGTTGCTGCCATAGGATTCTGTTGGAGTTAGTTACATTGATAGGTGATAGGAGTTAGTTAAGCTGGTTAGTGACAGCTGTGTAGTTAGTTAGTTAGTTACAGAGGGCAGAGTTGAGAGAGTGGTATAAGAATAGCAACAACTTGTACAAAGAGGGGAATCAAACAATTTATGTCTCAATACTCTCTCTGTGTTTCCATTCTTTCCTTCAATTCTTTTCCTGTTCTTGGGAGGCCTAGCTAACCTCGAACTAGCTACAATCATCCAATTCTTCATGTTCTTTACACTATTCTTACCCCTTCTTAGGCCTATGGGACTTCCTGTTGTTAATTCTGGCCCATTGGGCCTTATTTCTTTCTCTCTTTTCTTTCAGACTTTTATGGCCCCTTATTTCTGCCATTACTTACTAATCTCATTTTTCTCTATCTCTCTTTGCTGGTTACTAAGCTTTTTTGCTGTCCTTTTTTAATCAAAAAAAAGGTATCAACATTCGGCTTCTTGGGCATATGAATTGTTCTGCAATTCATATAGGAATATTTCTATTCTTTCTTTCGCGAGTTTTTTGAATAGTGGTCCCCATCCTTCCTCACTTTCTTTCTTCCATAAACAATCCCTTCTTTTTAGGTTTCATTATTTGACAATTATTTCGATGCAACACCTTTGCTACATCTAATGCGTTGCCTCTTTTGGAGAAACGTCTCGTCGCTTCCCTTCATTAACTACAACACAACTTTTTCTTTTCCTTCATTCTCTTTACTTTCCTCTTTTCAAGAAATCTCCCTTTCTCTCTTCGTTCTCCACTCCATCCTTCTTCTCACTTCTTGCACATTACCCATTTTCTCTTCATGTTGCCGGTGAAGAGCGAGGGTTCTTCCTGCTGTAAAGGGAAAGAGGCCGTCGTTGATCAGTCGCCTATCAAAAGTGAGGGAGGCAAATAGGTCTTTCTCTTTGAATTAGAGCATTCTGAGGAGGAGGGGATGGCTCATGACCTCGATAGTGAGTGCCCTCCTCTCATAGACCGGTGGTATGATGTTCGTTCACATTTTCCAATGGACTTGGTGACTACTTGTCCCCACCAGCGAATCGTGTTTGGCTATCTTTGGAGTAACGGGCCACCAATATGTCTTGGGCACCGCTGCCGACTACTATCCTCGATCTTGCCGTTTGCCGTGGAGAAACCTTGCCAGTCCCCATTCTATTTAAGTTCGAGTCGAGTACATCATTGGGTTGGAAGGATTAGGTTGACCATGAACTTTCCAATGTAGGTTTCATGGAGGCGCTACAGTAGGCCGGCGTCTTGAAGGCCGTTTTTTCCTCACGAAGTTTACAAAACTACCATGACATGTTCAATCTCTTGCATTTGGTCCGTCTTTGGTGTAGCGCGACCCACACATTCTTCCTTTCCTATGGGAAACTAACTGTAACGTTGGAAGATGTGGCTAATCAATTATTGCTTTCCATACTTGGTGACATCGAACCTTCAGACATCCAACTTTTTGCTGATAAGGAGGCCATGCAAGTAGAGTTGCATAAAGGGCTTGGCGGTGGCAACACAAAGCTATCTAACTAGATTAGGGCTTTTACCAAGGCTTCTACTACTACTCGTCGTGCTTCCTTCATCATTTTTGGGTTATGTAAGTTTGTTTTTGGCTCCCATTCTCATTTGGCTATAAAGCCTGTATATTTTCAATTAGCCATTAAGATTTCTGGTAGGGTGAGTTTTCCACTGGCTTCTTTGTTCTTAAGCCATTTCTACATTCAGTTGGACATTTTGCAAATAATGAGCGGGAAGGGGGTTCCTGCCATATAGTCACCACTTCTGTCCATAGCACTATTCTGTAGAATTTTCTTTGGGAAAGCTATTCTAGGCATTTGTCTAAGTGTAAGTATGTTCGCTATGCCAAGGAGAAGTTTCAGACTTGTCCCAAGGTGATCACTAATTTCTATGGGGGCTTTGTTGATTAGTTCCTTTTGGCCTTTCGTTGGGTTGGGTTGAAGCTCATTGGTCATTCTATTAAGGAGTTTTTCGATAAGGGAGTGGGATTTTCATAGAGGGCTTGTAGGAATTTCGAGGCTGGCTATACTTGTGCTGATTCGGTGATAGGGCCTTTCATGAGTATTGCCGGTACAGCCACTCTTTCAGTTGCTTATGATGAAAGGGGACTCATGTATCTAACCGCCACCAATGCTGGATAGTTGCCCTATTTGGCTGATGAAGGGATGAGGTATGTGTATTATTCTGTGCATAGGGTGAGAAGGCAATTTGGCCTTGACTAAGATGTGCCTGATGATTTCACTTTGGTTCAGGATTCTACTACTTTGGTTTGCCCTTTTCTTTGTCCACATTCCTTTGATTATTAAAGGAAGCCCTTTATCATTGTTACCATTCCTAGCTTACAAAGAGTGTGTCACACCCCAAACCTAAAAGGATCCAAAGCATGAGAAAAGAACCATCAAGAGAGAAACTGTAGGATATTTTTCTTTCATTTTTCACATAATAAGAATATATAACCATACTGAAATCTCCACATTACAAGTTAGAGCTCTATAGCACATTCACAAACAATAACTAAAAATCATGTGCCTTCATATAATACATGAATATATTACAAAACTCCAAATGGATTACACAAGGTCACAATCCTATCAAGAATAGACAACTCAACATCAAATCTAGGCCTACCATGCCTAAGGCTAACAAACCTGAAGTGCCCTACCTCCAATAGAGCTAATTACGACCTCGTTGAACATAGCAAGATTGAGTCACCAGCCATTTACAGCAAAAGTCTCTCAGTTTAACATAGCACTCCAATTACCACCAAATAAAGTAAACTCCATACTCGAGGCATAGCTAATTGATCTGAAAAACTATTAGAGGATGGGATGAGCTAAAGCCCAGTAAGTAGCATAATTAATGGGGGTGGGGGAAATGCAAGTCTCATGATAATGAGCATTTTACAAAACGTGTTATAATTTGGGAATTTCTGTTTGGATCATGCAAATCCATTTTTCTTAAAAAAATGACAAGAATGATTAAAAAATGTAGCACCAAGCTTTCTCAAAATATTTCAACATGAAACTACATACTATATACTATAAGCTATCAAAACACCATTTGAAAACCTGAAAGTCCAACCCAAGGCCACATGACAAGCCCACCATAAAGACGTTAGGTATGCCATGAAGACATTAATTATACCACGAAGACATCGGTTATTCCACAAAGACATCAAATTATGCCACGAAGACATTAAATTATGTTACGAAGACATCAAATTATGCCATAAAGACATCAAACCACCACAAAAACAAGGTGCCAAGATACCAATGTCACAAAGACTGCGGCATTTGGCTGGGGTAATCACACCTGTCACGGCACAAGGATAAAAACAAAGCTCATAGCTAAATGAAATTGAAACCCGTAGTTCATTTTTGAGTAGTTTCATAAAACTTTATAATATCCAAGCATTTCACAAAGTTCACGAATTGTTCAAAATCATTTCTTGTCAACAAGATTTTCTATCAATTTCCCAAATAATACAAGTAAAGATAACACATCTTTAGTATTCCAAATAATACCATAAATCCATGAAATCCACTATCAATATGCTTTTCTTTTCCATGCCAAATATTCATGCATTTCCCTATATGCAATATTAAACATGATGCGCTTTCATATATAATTATATATAGTAGGGTCACACCACAACACTTTTTAAAAAAACATGGTTCCACAAATAATTTTTCAAAATGTGTTTGACCCAAAAACAGTGTTTATGCAACATGGTTATTTTCCAAAAATCCTATTAAGAAGCCACTTACCTTACAACCCACAAAAAGTCTAATTCTTCAAGCTCCAAATGAGATTAGCTAGAACTTAAACAATACCAAGCAAACCTATCACGATAAGTATCAAGCTTGATATTGCATCTAGCTACAAATTTTAGATATCACTAAATAAGAGATTACTTAGGCAAGCCTAAGTATTCAACCTCACAAATAATGCATTCCACTTCCATAGTTTCTCAACAACTTAATTTACAAGGCATAGACTCCAATTTATAGACTGAAATCATTCAAGGTATTTTCTCTAACATCAAAACTTCAACACTTTATAAGTAGTTCCCACAAGATTTACACTACATCAACAAGAGACCCATGATACCAAAAATCACAATATCCTCCAAGACTAACAATTTAAATCTTTAACTAGCTCCAAATAAACAATAATAATTATATTTACCATCTATTTCACATTAGAAAGCCGAAACCCTCAAATTTTCACCATAACAAACCTTAGATAGCCACCAATGTAGAAACCATAAACTCATTCATCAAATAAATCCACCAAGACCAGACCTATACATATAAACACATGAATATAACTTCCAAAGCTCATAAATCACATAAATATCATTATTAAAACTTAGCTTAAAAGGACCTCAAGAAAAAGCGTATAAACCCACCAAAAGATTTGGAATTTTACCTCAAATCATAGAAATGAGTGAGCCTTAGCTTTTTCCTATGGAGTTTTTCGATAAACTTCACCAGAAAAAGATGGTGCAGGTGGTGGTATGGAGGTACACTAGTGGGAGTGAGAGGGAAAGTGAGAGAGGAGTATGTGTTTGTGTGGAAAGAAAAGAAATGAAGACAAAACAAAATAAGAGGGAGAGATATTTGTGAGAATTGTGTGGTTGAGGAGAAGGGTAGGTGGGAGTCACATGGGTCTCTAAAGTCTAACCACATCATCTTCTTTTTTTGAACCTAGGGCATTACAAATTGGTACTGCCCCTATGCATGCCTATTGGCAGGCCGTTATGACTTCCTTTTGCGAAGATATCATGGGTAGTCATGGCTTCTCACTCATACCTCCTCAAGGCTTGCATGCTTTGCTTTCTCCGAACCCACACTTACTTGTTCCCATCAGGTCCGTGATTGCATATGCCAAGAAGCAAAAAAGTTCTGGCATATTTGAGTGGCAGGAAGAATAGCAAGGGTGGTTTCTGGTATACAAGTGAGTATCCCATGGGTTAGGAGAGGAAAGTGAAAGTCATGAACCTCCTTCCATCTGCACCAAAGAAGAGTTCGGCCTCTAAGCCTGCCAAGTCTAAATCTGTCAAAAAGGGTAAAGGTATTGTTACGGGTACCCTTAAGGTTTGTTCTGATATAGTTCCATATGTGGGGAACCTTTCCCATATTGGCAATACAATTCTTGAGAGCACTCATTCTCCTGCTGTGAGGTCTCGTTCCGCCAGGAAGTCTGCCACGGTCAAGCCCAAGCCTCCATTGCTGAGACAACCTTTAGATGGTCCTCCCTCTAGCAGGACCTGTGGCAGCAAGAAGAAGACATCTCCTTTAGTTTCATCTGCCCCTTCTAAGAGAAGAGTATATTATCTCTAAATTTTCTCGTCCTTATTTTAGTGTTTTGATGTCTTTACTTATGGCTAACTCTGTGTATGCACTTCTTTCATTTGCAGTCTAAAATCAAGGAGGTCACTTTTGCCACACGACATATTATACTTGACGAGGTCGAGGTAAGTCTCTCTTCCATTTTTGTTTTTGTTTTTTTTTGTTTTGTTTTGTTTTTTTTTTTTTTTTTTTTTTTTTTTTGTGTGTGTATCATTACTCCTCACCTTACTTTCTTTCATTTCACTCACCCTCTTACTCTTGTTATATTCAGATTAAGGCTGAGCCCATTTCTTCTTATGTTCCTATGAGCAAGGAGGCTCCTATTAGGCCCACTGCTGACACCGAGGCAACTTTTGCCAAGGATGGTTCGCATGAGGATGGAGAGGTTTCTATAGCGTCTAATGCTTCCATGAAGGGATTCTTTGCAGATGCCAAGATGATTGCAAATGCAATGGCTGTTGCCACTACTGTTGCTGTTGGTGATGTTTCTACCAAGGCCCCGACTCCTTCACTAGAGTCAATTCTTGTTGAGAAGGGAGCCCCTGTTGAAGAGAAGATTCCAGAGGGACCCGGTCTTATTACCAAGGGGATTTTCGCTGAGGTTTCCACTCCTCCAAAGGGTGGTGCTTCTCCCACGGGTGCTCAAATTGAGGAGGCTCCTTTCACCACTCCTCATGTCATATCCTCTAGCGATCCATTTGCTACCCTTTCTCAAGTGGTTAGAGGTGGGCCTTCATTAGTGGTTACTCCATCTTCCATTCCTGTGACTATAGGTACGAACTCTCTTCCTTTGATTTTTCTTCTTTATCTTCTCTCTTTTTTTTTTTTTTTTTAAATTTTTTTTTATGTACGCTTCTTCCTACCATGAGTGCCATCGTGCCATGTAGGCTCTGAGGTCCCTGAGAAGCAAGAAGTTGCAAGTGTTCTTGCAAAACCTACTCCTGCTGGATCTAGTAAGTTTACTTTTCAACTTTACCTACTCTCTCTAACCTTTTTTTTTCTTACCCTCAAGGCTTATGTGTCTTCTTTCTGCCCTTTTCAGGTTTTTTGCATGCTAAGGGAGCCCAGAGTGTTGTGATGGAGGTTGGGAGTAGTTCTGCCACTGTTGCTGATCTTAAGGAGGAGGTCACTTCTTTCTTTGTGCGTTTTGAGCAGAGGGAGAGAAATGATCTTTACCCCATGGATTTTTGGGGTATCGATCCTCCTTATGTGGACTTTCATGGATACCAAGTGCCTAAGGACTGTTTAGATCATCTGCAAGCCATTTACCAAGATCATGGGGATTTCATGCAAAAGTTCCCCCTTGGTCGTTCTGCTAGGGAGCACTTCCTCAAGTTGTTAGGCTGTGTTTTGAATGACATCCAACATAACTTTATTGACACGGTTTCTGTGGAGAAGATCCTACAGTGGAGGGCAGTGATCCAAGAGTTGATCTGTGTTGAGTTTGAGTTGGGCTTTATGCTGGATCAACTTCGAGAGATTGCTCGTGTCTTCTTTAGGAGGAAGGTTCAACCCGCTATTGATGCCATTGATGCCAGGATTGAGAGCTTGAAAAAGGAGATAGCAGATTTGGAGGCTCATCATGCACAACTTCTTTCTAACGTGGCTGCCCCTGATGATTTCCAGGATAATCCTCTTATTACCGTCCTTATGTGATTTCTGCTATGTACTTGACTATTTTATTTCTGTAGTTGTGATTAGCTATTCTGTGGTTTTCTCCTCTGTCTCTTTTCACAATACATTTATTTTGCTTAGCACTTATTACTACTAGTATGTGACATTGTAGTGTTGCTATTGATGTTAGCTTGGATTATTGAACATATAAGACATTAGTTCGACCAGGACATTTGGAGGTACTAAAATGATTTTTCCTTGAAATTTTTATGATATTGGCTAACTCAATTTTCTCATTATGCTATTATATATATATTAGACAGCAAATAAATATTTACTACAGTTGACATCTTGAATAGATGATTTATGATGTCACTAAAGTCCATTGGCCTTTATCGAAATTGTTCCATATCAAAGACAAAAAAATTTTGCTAGTAATTATTCCAAAATTACCCACATCACTATGTTTCAACAATTTTTGGAAAAGAAACCGCAAAATTTTCTTTGGCCATCCCTGTTCAATCAAACCAAACACATAGATCAACACTATTAAAAGAACTAAAAGATCAGTAACCATTTCCAATAACTACACTTCAAACTTCCATTCTATATATACAACATTTGATATGGCTTTGAAAATGTATTCACCACAAAAATGAAATGCCCCAGGAAATCATTCATGCATGAAGCACATACTTATTCTTATTGTAAACAGATTTGGATATCATAAGCATGTTTTAGGCTAAATTGAAAGCATGAAAACAAACCAAATGTTGATGTGAACCATTTGGAGTTATTCAAAGTATGTCTACCAAACCACTTATAGAAATGCAGGTTTTTAAATTAAATCCTATTTTTTTGTTACATGGTGCATATTTAGATAATCACATTCTGAATCTATCATTGTTGGTTGAATTTAGTCTCTTAGTTCTAAAAGGTCATCCAAAAGTCAACAAATCCAAACAACTAAAGGCCTATGATAATGGAATGAAAATTTAGGAGAAAGAAAATTCGAAAAATTACTCAAAGGTGAAAGTCATTACCAACTGAAAGTAAATTTTAGTTAAGTCAAGCATACCTTTACTACTTCCTAGCCCAAGATGTTTTTGGCTTCAAAGTTCTCATTCTAGATGAAATTTGCAAATATTGCACCAACTGATTGTTAAATTTTAAAGTAAATAACAATTTGAGCTATTCTCTTAATCCTACTCCTGAATGAAAAATAAATTCTATCATTCTAAATTTATGGATTTATATAGTGACACACTAAATCTATCAAAACATCCATCAGACCTCCAACAATAACACCAGCAATTTTGCAGCTACTTAAGCCTCCAGTAGCAGCACCAACATCAGTTATGCAACAACTTAAGTTGAAAATTATTGTGGGTCCAGCCATCATAAATTTTGAAAATCAGTCTCATTCTTTAAAAAAAAAAACCAAAACACAAAAGATCATTGCATCAAATCAAATATTTGTCAAAGTCAAAGAGAATATTATGCAATAATAAATCATGACAGATCATAGTTAACCTCTGCATCAAAACTTTCCTTGTAGCTTGCATAATCCTACTTGTACAGCTATAAGTAAACATCAATGATAGTCATTCTAGTGTGGAGAATTATTTCCAAAAACCTTGTACTTTGATTTTTTATGTTATACATAGTTGAGAATCATTTAAAACTCTAGAACTTTATTTCAACTTGTTTTTCTTCATTTTCTCAGAAACCAAACAAAAGGTAAAAAAAGAAAAGAAAAAGGAGTAATGCATTATTTTAAAAATTAAAAACATAATAAGCTATTATATTAGTTAACAATATAGAATATGTTAAGAGTCATCAAGCAATGCCAATGATGTTGCTACTATAGTTGACTTGATGTCATATCTGTTATTGTTGATGTTACTTAACATAAACTTGTCCTAAGATGTTGCATTAGAGTTAGGGAATTGTTAGTCTTTTACCATAGAAGCTGTTAATATCTGTTAGTTAGTTTCTCTCCTAATCTTCTCTATTCTCTCTAAATTTTACTTCTCATTCTTGGAGGTCAGTTTCCTCAAATTAGGTATTTTTTTTAGAACCTGCTCACTCTTGGGTGGATTCTTATCAAAATAGCTTCTATTTTGACCATGTTGTGTGTTTGAAGTTAATGGAATTCTTAAAATAATCAGATATGAATTACATATTATTTTAAAACTTTAATCATAAAAGTTTGTGAGAAGTAAAACAATGTAAAACAATGCATGAACATCATGAAATCCACCCTTAATATATGATCTTTTTACCACAAGGGACCAACATCCAAATCAAATCATCAAAAGAAACCAATCCCATACAAAAATTTGACAAAAAATAAGTCTCCTCAACCCTTTTGATGAAAATCTCAACCAAGAGCACAAAAACTCTCCAAAACATAATCTAAGGATCAAAATCAAATAAAAGAGTTTAGAATTACCTTAGAGATGTTAATGGAATGAAAAACCATTCAAATTGATTGGGTTTTGAAGTAAAAGTATTGAAAGAGGGGTTTAAGAGAGGATGGGAGAGGTTTAAAACAAGTTTCGCACAAAAAGCCCTTTAAAAAACTGTTTTTGGGCGTTTTGCAACTGGTGAGTCGCGAGATGAGTTGCGAGTGAGTCACGAAACTATTCTGTGTAAACTCACTACTGGGTCTCGCAACTGGGTAAGTCGCCAAAACGAGTAGCCAAAACTCGCTACTCATGAGAGTAGCTAGAATAAGTAGCCAAAAATTCTGACACCTGTTTTTCAATACAAAACATGCTCAAACAATGAAAAACAAAGTAAGCACTAAACATGAACACAAAGAATAATAAAAATCACTTCAAAAAACATATAAAATGATAAAAATAAAAATAAAAATAAAAACTTTTTGGATTGATCCATATAAAATTGAGCACACACACATCACATTTAAACAAGTATAATCGAACAAATGAATAAAGCATTCATTGAACATTAGACATGTGTGTTTTGTGTGTGTATCAAGTGTGGAATAGTCCTTAGTCT
The DNA here is from genome assembly GCF_001633185.2 of Quercus lobata. Lineage (NCBI taxonomy): Eukaryota > Viridiplantae > Streptophyta > Magnoliopsida > Fagales > Fagaceae > Quercus > Quercus lobata. The sequence continues at coordinate 17,608,357 of NC_044908.1, read as the reverse complement.
AGAATGAAACTTCAATGATCAATTCAATCAAGTCATACACAACTAGTACTAAGTCAAGTGGTCTATCTCAATTATAGAAATGAACATATATGACCTCCCACAAGAAAATGATTACATATCTTTGAAGCTTTTTGTTTGGCTTCTTTACAATTCATAACATTTAATCATTTTGAATCAATACATCTCATTTTGAGATTGATGCCTGAAATTTTTGATATTTCAATTTGATAAACAAGTCTTTGGCTTTTGGGCATCATACATTTTCAATACAAGTCGCTTTCCCTTTTTCCTAGTCAAATACTAGTATGTGCAATGACTTTTGCAGCTCATTATTTCTTTTCATTTTGAGATTTACATTTGTTGAGCTCTTTAAGCAAAAATATAAAAGAGTGGGAAGATATATAGGTACAAGTCTACGTATGTATCAAAACCAACATGACAATTGATTAATCATTCATGACAAGCTTGAAGATCGATTTACAACAATCACACATAGATGTCAAGATTTTTCCCATAGAGATATAAGTGCATAAAGAACAAGCTAAGCTTGTAAATGCACAAAACCATTTAATAGAGGTACAAGTCAAAACTCACATGTGATATGTGCTCAAACATATACGATCAAATTTTTTGAAATTTTCACTTTTTATGTGGTTTTGGATTTTTACTCACATAAAACTAAAATATAAAAGGAAGATAAAAAAAGAAACAATGCATAAAAAGAAATGTGAGATGCACAAAATGCATGAAGATATGACATTTAATGCATGAAGAGTCCTACAAAGATCGAAAGAATTAGATCAAGGTCCAAAAGAGCAAAAACTCAACCATAGGAACTCTTCCTCATGCAAACAGAACGATTGTTTGGAATGAGTGTCTTATGAAAAGTGAGACAAGGGTTAGAAGAATGAGAACTGGAGATGCACATAGACAAGGAGTTAAAAGCATTAAACACTTTCTTTAACAACATGCTATTTTCACTCAAATCCGGTTGACCCTTTTTAGCACAACTTCCATGAAGCTTAAGTTTCTCTTTTCTTTTGATTCTTTTAAGAGCATGAAACTTAGAGCAGTGAAATCTTAGATGACCAGAAGCACCACAATGGTGACACATAATGTGTTTAGGGCCACTGGGCTTTTTGGGAAGGGATCTAGCAATATGGTTTTGTTCCCTCTTTAACTTATGACATTGAAGTCTTATATGACCAATCACACCACAATGGTGACAAGTTGGAACAAACTTAAATCCATCCAAAGTCTTAAGTTGAGACCTAAACGGAGGTTTTGACTTAAGAGCCTTTCTTTCCACCTTTTGATTTCTTTTGTGTGAAGGAATGTACACCGATTTGCCCTTAGAGATAGAACACACATTAGGCACAAAATCGGGTACCACAACATGATTGCAACATATATTATCATCCTTTTTATCAATAGGTTCAACAATCAAACACTTGGCATGCATCTTAATAGATTCATTTTCACATTTTAGCTCATCAACAAGTTTGTTAAACAAAAAAAGTTTAGCATCCAAGTCCATATTTAAACAGTCAAACTCTTTTAGCTTTTCAAGAGAATTTTCAGCAAGTTTCTTATATTTCTCAACCAATTTGTTGGATTCATTGAGCTTAACAATCAAATCATCATTTTCACAAAATAACTTGCTCAAATTCTTTTGAAACTTCTTAGCCTTTTTTTGCAAGAGTTTGTCATTTGGAATATCAACAACAACAAATAATTCAAGTAACATAGCATCACAATCATGAGAATTATCACTCATATAGGCATTTTCACAAACACGTGGCATGTTACATTTATCAACATCCAAAACATGCATAGAGGCATACAAAGCATTATCCATGGCAATTAAACACAAGGGATCAAGGATCACATTTAGATATTTAAACCACAACAAGTGTACCCGCTTTGATACCAATTGAATGTTCAAATAGTGTGTAAAACACCTTCAGCGTTTAGACCCCCAAATTACAAATTACCAATTCAAGTTTATTATCAAATAATGTATGTGAAGAATACGAAAATAAGCTAAACCAGAATTGATAAAACAATCTAAACCAAATAAAATCACAACCGTAGCAGAAATTAAATAGCAAAGATTAAGAGAAGAGAGATGCAAACACAAAGATAACACAGCGATGTGTTATCGAAGAGGAAATCGAAGTCCTTAGCGTAAAACATCTCCGCCGCCCTTTAAGTGGTCAATAATCTACTAAAGAATGAAGTTGGGATACATGAACAGTAGAAGACCCTCCAAACCTAATCTACCCAGTGTACCTAAACCCTCCAAGCTTCTTGCTCCAACGAGGTTATGCCGAACCTTTGTCTTCTCTAACTTACCGGATCCCGTTATAGCCCATAGCATCAACCAATATCAATTGGTACCTTCCTAATTGCTTCCCAAGCACCAAATAGCCTCCTTACAAATATGGGTATGGTGAGAAAAGGTTTTGGCTAATGTACCTCTCAAGGATGTATCAGTAGAGAGGATGGGAGTAGAGGAATTTGGAGAATCAAAGGATGAAGATTGTGGATGAGTCAATCTTGTTTTTCTTTAGGGTTTCTCTATTAAAATTCTCTCTGGAAGCTCTCTACTATACGTGGATATAAGGGGTATTTATACTGGTGTGTGTTTGGAATGCGAAAGGTTAGTTTTTCCCAAACAGAGTGGTCTGGCGACTTAACCTCGCGACTTGACTGAGTTGTGAGTCTAAGTCGCGAGCTAACTGCCTGGCTAGACTGGAAGTTTTGTCCTGTAGTGCTCCAGCTGGTGTGACTCTTTAGCTCCTTTGCATGCTACACACATGTGCCAGCTTTGGCGACTTGCCAACCGCGAGCCAGTCGCGAGATCCAGTCGTGAGGCCCTGTTGAGTGCACACTCTTGAGCTTTTCTTCACACTTTCTCACACACTACCCTTACATGAATCCTACCTAAATACAGGATTTCTAAATACTAAATTATAAGCAAATTTGGCACGGAATAAAGCCAACAAGATGGTTGATTAAATTCAACCTTACAATAGCAAATATTTATTTGCACATAGGCTACTATCAGACATTACAATAAACATTTGGCATTCAAATATGCTTCAATATACAATTCTTATACATGGACAGGAGATGTTAGTAAAGAACTCAACCATGGATACCATTATTTGATTTTTTGTGAACACGTGGAAGAAGAACAATTGAATGTGTGAGGAGGGGACTCCATTTTTTGTGATACTGACTTATATGTATATATAATAAGTGGTTGGGATTTACTATAATGCTCTATGCTCACTGTAAAACAAGTTACTCATTACATATTTTATGAGCCAGGAGAGAGGTACCAGTCTCCAAAGTTGTGAGAATGTCCCTGCAATATCAAACCAGATTATTTTAAATATGTTAATAGTACTATAGAACATGAAATAGATTATTAAAAAAAAAAAAAAAAAAAAAACGGCGATTATTGCAAAAAAAAAACACAAATTTTCCAATTCCTACGTCTAAAGGCAACCAAAGGAAAAATACACACAAATACAAATCCACCAAAATTTAAACACTTAAAAGCATATCAAGTAGAAAGACCTATGTGAGATAACGTGTGGAGCTAAAGTGTGTCTAATCAATTATTGGGCAACCATTGCAGGAGTGAAAGAAAAAGGGTTTAAAGGAGGGGTAGAGGGAGGAGTTCAAGAGATTCAAGTATAAGGAAAATAGAATTTTTTTTTTTTTTTTTTTTTAAAAGTGAAAGGAACGGAGTTGTAAATAAAAAGGAAAGAACCCAAATTGATTGAAACAACACAAGTTTGGCCTTTGTGGCATGTGCAGCTGAGAAAGACCAATAGAGAAAACCTACCCTTTCAATTCTTTTCATATAATTCTCCTCCTTTTTCACATCTTCTCCAACTAGAATTCAATCATGACCTTCTTTTCTTCCTCTCTCTCTCTCTCTCTCTCTCTCTCTCAAGACTTAGCAGTGGAGAAGACACGAAATAGTGTCATATATGAGGATGAAGAATTGAAGAATCTGTGAGTTAACAAATTCCATAGTAGATAACTCAACAGACTCCATAGTAGATAAACACTATCACCTTGAGAAAAAAAAATTATACATTAATCATCAGCAATTATTGGCTACTTTAAAAAAAAAAAGGTTACATATCAAAATCCAAACTAAGTATTAAAACAATAAAACCCTCCAATTCAACTAATTTGAACATTTTCCTCTGTAGATAGATACCCAAAGAACCAATCCGTAAACAGGAACCCACCTTGTAACAGCTCTGGTAGAGCGATGGAAGAGGAAATAAAGTTTTCCTATGGTTGGAAACTAATGGTAATGTCGGCCCTGAGATGTCTCTCTTTTTCCCCTGTGCCCTATCAATCTCAAACAGTTTGTGTTTCTTAATAGTGATACATTATTTAACGTTCCACACCAAACGGTACTCACAAATCGATGTTTATTCACAGCCCCTAATAATACTATTTTCTCAATCTGATTGCAAGCATACAAACTTGATTTTCATATTCAATTTTTCAAAGTTAGGTATTTTAAAATCAGTTTTAATTTCTTTGCTTAAACAAATGAGGTTTTTTTTTTTTTTTCCCTCTCTTTTGGGTAGCTTTTTTGTTTTTCTTGGGTTTCTTTTTATCTTATGTTGTGAATATGTTGGCTTAACCACCTAAATGTTATAAAGGCCAAACTGCATACATTGAGTACTTTTTTTGAAAGAAAAAAGAAAAGAAGAGGAAAATTGCATTAGAAAATAAAATCAAGAAGAAGTAAAACAATTAAGCTATGCAAACCTTTCAACTTGTTTGGGTAGTTGTTCTAGTGCAAAACAATGTCAAAACAGGGCTCTTAAAATTGAATTATAATGTAATATTAGACACACTTGTCAATATATATTAAAAAGGGAATTGATGATACAAACCTTGAAACTTTTTTCAGTCATTCAAAGCAACAAACATACTGCCAACAGAAGCCAATAATTGGTTGGAATTTTCAAAACCCACTACGTCTCCAACCCCATCAATCTATGAATTCAATTTCTAATTCACCCATCATCCAAGTCTATGCATAATGAATTAAAATTAACAATAGCCAATACAATAGAATTAGAAGAAGACAAAAATTATTAAATGATCACCAACAACGTTGTCGAGACATTGAAAAAAAAATTGGAACCTTAACTATTTTAATTAATATCTATTATTTGTTAATCATGCTAAAGAATAACTTATACAAACCTACACCTCAATCATAAGCAAATTCATAATAGAAAACTTTACTGGAATACTTAAAATGAATTTAACCCAAATATCCAAAAGAAACACAGATAACTGATATTAAAAACCATTCTAAACCAAATTTCTTACTCAAAACCAATCAAAGCCAAAACATGAATGCAATCCAATCCTATTTAATCAAAATACCCAGACCTAAATCATATTTAAACCAAATTTAAAGAACCTAAACCAAAACACAATACAATTTCACAACAGTACACCCACCAATTAGCACCATTTTTGGTAGGGATAGAACCCAAAACTATGTCGTATTTCATTCCCAGATCTAAGAAGAAAAAAAAAAAAAAAAAAAAAAAACCTACTTTACTAGTGGTAGTTTCAACAGTTTGATGGTAAGTGCTTGTATATCTATGTGCCTGCAGTTTCGATGGTCGGAGTATGGCAAGGGAACAAGTGGTGGTAAGAAAACTGATGGTGATGGCTGGCCTTTAGTTATTTCTATCTTGATGTGGCTTATGATTATAATATCTTTTCTCTCGATCTATCTTTCTCCTTTGATCTCTCTTTCTCCTTCTCCATATAGCAATCCTTTTGATTGTAATTTATTGATTTAAGCAATTAGTTTTCTTTTTATACTGAGATGCTCTCAAACAGTTTTTTTAATTGTAGTGAAACACTATAATTTATCACTTTTTAATTGTGAATGTGGCAGAATTTAAAGTAGGCATTTTTTCCTATGTGGCAGCATCTCCTTAATTGCAAGAAAAACCTTCTGCTTTTATATATAGTATTTGATTCTACTAAGTCTAGTATAACTTATGATTTTGGTTTGTAACTTATTACTACTTCTAATATAATGATTGACATGATTTATAATACAGTGTATTTTCTACTAATACCTCATTTGTCATGATGTCACTTTCATTACTTTCTTCTCTTCACATGATAATGCTTACATTACAAAATATTGGATTACTTGCTTGTGACACGATATCCCTTACAAGGGCAATCACTTGGAGGAAATACAAAGAAAGGTAAAATTACATACTACTACTTAAGCATAATATTGTTTGAGCTATTTGCCATTGATGGGATACATCAAGTCATTCCCATTCACCCATTTGCATTGGCCTTCCTTATCACAAAGGGTCCTTTCCATTTGGGCACAAGCTTGGATGGTCTCGCCAATCTTCTTTTGACATGTTTTGCCATTCTCAACATTAGTTGTCTTTCTGCAAACAACCTCTCTTTCATGGCCTTTCCATAGGCTTCCACCATCCTTTGCCTGTGCCTGTGGCTATGCTCCTAAGCTTCTTCCCTCTTCTCATCTAATCCTTCCAAGTTTTTGCATCTTTTGGCCAGGAACACATCTTTCTCGTTTCCCTTCTTTTGTGCATGGAGGACTCTCAAAGAAGATATCATCAATTCTCTAGGGCTGACAGCTTCTAGTCCATATGCTAGTGAGAAAGGGGAGAAACTGCAGTAAGCCCATAACGTGTTTGCCAGGTGTGACACCCATCCTCCACTATATTCTTGACTCATTTTGCTAATGATCTTGATGAGGGTTTTTTTTGTTGCCTCAGCTTACCCATTCCCCTATGGGTAGTATGGTAAAGATTGATGGTGCTTCACTTGATAGTGTTCTAACATTCTCCTAACTTCCCTATTTACAAAGGGTGTGCCATTGTTGCTTATAATCCTGTGGGGTATCCTAGATCTTGCAATTATATTTTCTTTGATAAAGTTTGCCACGGCTCCTCCTGTGGCTTTGCAAAGTGGGATAACTTCTACCCATTTAGTGAAATACTTCATGGCCACCAAGATCCAAATGTTTCCATTTGAGGGAGGATTAACTGCTTCCACCAAATCCAGCCTCCAAGTGTGGAACGGCCACAACGTTACCATACTCCATAGGCTTTGGGGATGGGTGTTCATAAGATTTGCCTGCACCTGACACCCGTGGCACTTCTTTACAAGTTCTACTGTATCCCTCTTCATACATGGCTAGTAATACCCCATCTATAGAATGTACCTATACAACTTCTTCCTTCCTTGGTGTTCTTTGCACTCGCCAGAGTGCACTTCCTTCAACATCTCCTTGGCTTCCTTTCGACCCTAGCATCGTAATGGGTCTCCACCAAATCCTTTCCTGAATGGTATCCCCTCATGTAGGAAATAATGGGTCACCAATCTTTTAAGCTTGTACTTGTCTTCGTGTTTCCAAGGTAAGATGCCACTGGCTAAATATTCAACAAAAGGGTTTCTCCAATCTTCTTCAGTAAACACAGCATAAGTTTCCTTCCGATCTATGGCCATCTGGTAGGCTTCACATTGACTTTGAGTCTGATCTGCCTCTTTTCTCATATTAGGCCAATAGAAACCTACTCTCTGCAGCCTGCGATATAAGCTAACTTCCTTGCAAAATCCACAAGTTCTACTGTGTACTTCTTCCAGTTTCTTCTGGGCCTCTCTATGCCCAGCACGCCTCGCCAGAATTCCACCAGGCATTCTCCGGTAGAGCTACCCTTTCACAAGGGCATAATCCTTCACACTCTTCAATCCTTCAATAGTCCTTTCACTTAACAAAGCTTCTTTTATGGGAATCCTCCAGTCTTCCCCACATCCCTCTTCTTTGGCAAACTTTTCCTTGAGTGTTTCGATAATGGGCTCCTTTCTCTTCCTAATCTCTGTCGTGGTGCTATTCCCTTCTATTAATACCGTATTTTGTCTAGCCCCAATTCACGTGATGAAACAAAGACCATAAAAACCAAAAAAAATTAGAAAATGTGCAAAATAATGGATTTCAAAGGAAAAGAGGGAAAAAATAAATACAACATATTTGAAGGGTAAATCAAAAGGTCACAACATTTGAAAAACCCGTTTTACAGAAAATCTTACTAAAACCTTAACTTAGTATGGTCAAAAAGTTGAGTTTTTGATCCGACCATTGGATCATTTTTAATTTTGGACCATCTCGTAGGGAATATTTTTCCCTTCAAAACGATAGTTTATGGACCAAAATCAGAGTTAAAACAGATGAGATATCACAAAAATACCAAAATACTAATAAAGTCTTCATTGAATTTTTCAGGAAAACTGGTAGTTTTTTACCTGGCTTTGTGCAATAAACTGTATCGATTGGGCAAGAACTGAAATGAACGGGCTGGACCATCTTGAATAACAAGGTCTTAGCTAATTTTCACCAAAAGGGCTCGATGATATCAGATCCAGATTAAAAGATATGAATTTTTCAAGGAAAGACGTTCAGAATTTTTCAACTTTGCATCACCTCCCTTCTGAGCGTAATATCTCGACGACCGTAGCTCTAAATCGAACAAAGCTAAAACCATTGGAAACTAGATAGCTAGAGCTTTCCATGCATATAAAATTCAAAGAAACCAGAGCTCGAAAAGGTCTCTAAATAGACATGCGAATTTCAGACTAGAAATAAGGAAAAAGATGAAAAATGCTGACGAGGCGATGACGTGGCAAATAAGGATGGAGTTGGCATTGGTGTACCAAGTGTCATGCTTCAAACCCAAAAGGATCCAAAGCATGAGAAAAACATCTAAAAGGTACCTGTAGATTTTTCCTTTTTGACAATTCAATTCAAATAATTCATATCAAGTACCAATATCAAGAATTATCATAATAATTCTATTAAAGATACTCCCAAAGTAAGTTGAAGCTCTATACAAAAATTACAAGGACCATTGGCCACAAAAGAGTGGAGGTTTAAATAACTATAATTACATATCATTAACTTGTTCCATCGGTAAAAATAAAGTCATAACCACTATTAGATACAAAAGAATGATTGTCAAGCCTACTCTAGGATGTACATCATCTAAACATCTCCATCACAAAAGTCCAACCTCCATTAGTAGTTAGTCTAACTACTGCTAGCTACAAAAACCTGTCTCAAAATGATTGTTGCCTACTCTGAAAAGGTTTGTAAAAGAATGGGATGAGACAGAGCCCTATAAGTAGCATAATCAATGGGGGGTGGGGGAAATGCAAGTTTCATGATGATAAACAATTTACAAAGCATGTTTTAATTAGGGAAATTTCTAACTGAATAATGCAAGATCATTTTCAATAATAATATGACAAAAATGATCAAATAATAAAAGACAACTTCTCAAAGTAAATACCATGAAACTATATACTATAATCTATGAGCACTAACAACATAATTCCCAAGCCATGAAATCTAATATAAGGTAAATTATCACAAAGATAACACACTACCACATAGACCGGTCAGGGGATTCACCGATTCACAATTGGCATGATATTGTCCTCTGTGGTATGCAGTCTCTTGGCCCCATAGGCAACAGCCTCTCCCATACTCTCAAAGTTTTGTCTCTCCCATGGGCAGCAGGGAGAACACGTTAAATAGGACTTCTTTTGCATGTGGTCTTTTGGCCCCATGGTAGCAACCTCACCTACACACAATCAAAGGACCTCTTCCCCCCATGGGCAGCAAGGAAGAATGCGTCATCCAAAGTGAAAGGGCACTAATCTAGATCTGATTCCATTGTCACAAACACTACGAAAACCAAATCGGGTGATTACTGGAAAATCACACATGGCATAGAGTTAAAACACCATAAAGCTCACACGTTACATTTCCTTTCAAATACATAGCTTATATCCAGGTGGTTTTAGATACATAACAATCAAAACTTCCATAAAATTTGTAAGGTTTTCAATTTCATTCTTTGTCCAAAAAGGTTTTCTATCTATTTCCCAAATAATACAAGACAAGATAAATAACCACCTTTAAATTTTCCAATATACCATAAAATCCATGAAAGTCATCATCAAAGGTTAAATCAAAGATGCTCATATTTTCCATGCCAACAATTCATGCATTTCCCCATATGCAATAACAAATACGATGCACTTTTCATGTATAATCATATATAATAGGGTCACAACACAACACTTTTTAAGAAAACATAATCCACAAATAATTTTCCAAAATGTGTTTGACCCAAAAATAATTTTCCCATTAAAAAGCTACTTACCTTGCAATCCGCAAAAAACCTAATTATCCGAGCTCCAAAGGAGATTAACTAGAGCCTAAACAATATCAAGCAATAACAAATACGATGCACTTTTCATGTATAATCATATATAATAGGGTCACAACACAACACTTTTTAAGAAAACATAATCCACAAATAATTTTCCAAAATGTGTTTGACCCAAAAATAATTTTCCCATTAAAAAGCTACTTACCTTGCAATCCGCAAAAAACCTAATTATCCGAGCTCCAAAGGAGATTAACTAGAGCCTAAACAATATCAAGCAAACCTATTACAATAAGCATAAATTTTAAAATTGTATCTAGATACAAATTAGGAATTGTCAAATAAGCAATTAATTAGGTAAGCCTAGTATTTAACCTCACAAATAATATATTCCACTTCCAAGGTTTCTCAAAAAATTAATTTACAAGGCATAGACTCCCATTATTCTCATAAATCATTCAAGGTATTATCTCTAACATCAAAACCTCCACACTTAATAAGTAGTTCCCACAAGATTTATATAATATCATCAAGAGACCCATGATACCAAAATCATAATATTCTCCAAGACAAACAATTTAGAACTTCAACTAACTCTAAATAATCAATAAAAATTATATTCACCATTGATTTCACATTAAAAAGCCAAAACCCCCAAATCTTCCCCGCTTAGATAGCCACCATTGTAAAAACTATAAACCACTCATCAAATAAATCCACTAAGACAAAATCAATACATGTAAACACATCTATATCTATATATCTAAAAGCTGAAGCGTAACATTTATTATTACTATGCTCTTATTGAGCCACATCAATGGCAACATCATCTACCTATTTCTCATTTCTCTCCACTACATCCAATCGTAATATCTCTTTTACATTTTCATCTCTCCACTGCTCTTAACCTTAATGTCACTCTTGATTTATCTCTTCCTTTTCCTTTTATTTTGACTCTTCTTATCCCTCTTATATTACTATAAATATGACATTCTTTATCTCATTCTATACATATTTTCTCACATGAAAAAGGTTATTACTCTCTCTCGCTCTCTCATGTTTTATTTTTGTGTGAATTTTTTATTTTTTGTATCTCTACTTTAGATTGATGTACTTATACGTTCTTTAGAATTTTACTTTGGGTTGCAATTTGGTTTTGTGTTTTTAAGTTATTATCTTTTTTTATTTTCTATAATTGTTAAATGTTATTTTATTGCATATAAATATAGTTTGCAAGAATATAATGTTATTCTATTATATATCAGGCTTGGATAATTTGGTGTTTGACTTATGACTATATTTTTTATTTGATACTTCATTTTCTCATTTTATTTTCTATTTTTCTCTCAAAAAATCTGATTACTCTCTCTCTCTCTCTCTCTCTCTCTCTCTATATATATATATATATATATTCTTTTTTGCAACTTTACTTTAGGTTGCTGAATCATTGTATTTTTTATATAATACTATTTTTGGTTAATAGGATTTGATAGTGTGTTTGATTTTTTAAGTTTTCTGTCACAAGTCTTTTCTCTCCCTCTTTTAGCTTTTGTTTGATTTTTTTATTTTTTTATTGACATAATAATTAGTTATTTTGGAAATGAGATTTTGAATTTATATCAAAATAAAATGTTGGCTATGTATTTGAATGTGTCTATCAACTATTAAAATTAAACAGCCCAAGATGAATATGTAAAGCCAATATATTTATATTTTTAATATTTTCAAAAAATTAAAAGTAAAAATAAATACTAAAAGGAATAATGATGTGACCAATAATGTGACAAATGAGAAGGCTCAATAGTAGCGTAGTAACAAAAATGCGATATGAAGATCCAGTCAAAGGCAATAAAATCTTAATAAATAAAAGTGTATGTAATAAAAAAAAATTAGATCATGTTCTCTTAATGTTATACTGATTATTTTCTTTCATTTCGATAGTTGAAGTGTCCAATTTTAGACATAAAGTCTATTTTTTTCCTACATATTATTTTAAATATTAAATTTATAATATGGTATAGTCACTTAGGAATGTTTAAGAAATATACAGTTCCAATTTCATGTATCTATATTAGTAAAGAAAACCCAATTAATAGTTCGAAACTAATCCTATGATAATAAAAATTATAAATATAATAATCTTTTTTTAAGTGAATGAAAATTTTGAATAATATATTTGAAACTCAAATAGTTTAGTTGTACAGGAAAAACAAATTAGGAAAATATAACACACGATAACATAATTTATCAAAATATGGACCGTCTAAAAAATGAATAATATCAATCAAATAAATCCAAATAATAAAATGATGATATATTTTTTGAGATAAGTAAATGAAAAATAATTTTAGAAAGTGTTTAAGTTTTTGGGAGAACAAATTATTTTCCACAAAATTTAGAGAACAAATTATATATTATACCATAACTAAAATATAATTATTTATTCTCACGCATCGCGTGGGTATGTGACTAGTGAATATAACTTCCAAAGCTCATAAATCATGTAAAGTTGTGATTTACAACTATGTTTTATGTTGGCTTTATTCCATGACAAAAAGTGTTGTAATTGATTTAATTTTGTTCCTTGTATTTTATGGGATTTTATTGTATTGGGTTTAGTATTAAATTGGTGAAGAATCGAGCATGTATTGGATGAACAAGTGGATTTCATGAGTGTCTCACGAGAAACTACTCGCGAAAAAGCCACGTGAGAAGCACATGTTAGAAGCTGAAGAGTCGTGTCAGGCTGTCAATTTCGTGAGTGACTCGCGAGAAGGGCCAACCCACGAGATATCCGTGAAATTCTCTGTCTGGAGGATTTTAAGTGTGACTTTCTTACCCTTCACCCATACTATATATACCCTCATTACCAACAAAAATATGAGAAACCATTCAGAGAGAAAAACCCTAGATAGGTTTTCTACAACATAACACACCCATCTTTTAGAAAGAGAGAGCTACTCATCTTTAGTGAGAAATCATTGTAGCCTCTTCTCCTTCCCTTTCCCATTGCCATACCTTGAGAGGAGATTAGTACCCAAATACAACCCACATCTTTTCAGAGTATAGAGAGTGTTTTGGAACTTGGGAAGCTTTGGGGATTTGCCAAAAGAAGCTAGTAAGGCTTGACGGATGCAATCAGGTGTATTATTGGATCCAGAAAGCTAGAGAAGACATGACTCCGAGAAATCCGTTGGTAGCAGGAGCTTGGAGGGCTCAAATATATTGGGTAGACTAGGCTTGGAGGTTCTTTTGTTATTCGTGTACTCCAACTTTATTCTCTAGTGGAACGATTTCGACTTGGAGGGTCACGGGGCGGTTTTTCGCCGAGTTCTTCGGTTTCCTCTTCAATAATATGTCTTGGTGTTATCTTGTATTTGCATCTCTCTTCCCTTACTCTTGTACTTTACTTTTATTGTTTGTTGCTCATGTTTATGCACTAGAGTAGTATCGGTTCATTGCACACATTTACTCTTATTCCGCACTTTGATTAAATAAGAGTAAAAGCAATTTAGCCGTAATTTTTATTTTGGGGTCTAAATAAGCTCTTGTGTTTTCACACAAATCTGAGCTTTCAAATCACATGAGTATCATTATCAAAGCTTAGAATAGAAAGCCTCTAGCAAAAGCATATAAACCCATCAAAAAGCTTAGAAATGTTTACCTCAAATAAAAGATGTGAAGATGCAAAGGTTCCTAAGAAGTTTTTCTAGTGCTTGTCAGAAAGATGATGGTGGTGTGGAGTGGGTACCGTGGGAGAGTGTGAGGGAGTGATAGAGATGAGTGTTGAATGAAAAATAAAAAGTGGAGGATCCTATGTTGACCGGCCAAAAGAGTGAGATATGAGATGAAATTGTGTGGTGGGGAAGTAAAAGGGGTAGGTGGGTCATGTGGGAGTCTCAAAAATATATGACCATACTTTTTCATTATTATTAAACTTAGGACGTTAAACCAAGGTACACCAATGCTGGCCTCTCCTTTCCCTCACTTTCCCTTTAAATACCCTCCCTTTCTTTTTGAAAAATCATGTAGAAATTAGTGTAAGGTTGGATGCAAAATTTTTGTGAGGAAAGAATAGAGAAAAAGTGAGAAAAAAAAAAAAGAAAAAAAAATCGAGAAGTTAGAAAAAGAAAGGGAAAAATCAAGAGAAAAACTCTCATAAAAAAAAAAAAAAAAAAAAAAAAAAAAAAAAAAAAAATCTCTCTCTTTCTCTCTAGGAAACCCCACACCAAAAACTCCATCATTTCTCCGTTCTTATAACCTTTTGTGGGTAAGGATTTAGGGGTGGGTTTAGTTCATTAATAACTAAACCCATCCCACCCCTTTTGTGTATTGTAATCATCTTTTCATATATACATATATATATATATATATATATATATATCTTTCCTTTACTTTGTTGTGTAAATAGTTGTTTTATTTGACTAAGTTCTTGCATATATTGTGTTTGTTTCTAACCCCTTTCTTTTAATGCTTTTAATATTAATGTTGGATATTATATTTGTATTGTTCATCCTAGATGGGTATTGGACCATCATCCTAGTTCATGAACGGGAAGTACCCTTAGGGGATCCCATACCACCTAGGCATCTAGGACTTTATATATTTGCCTTTACATTTCTTGTAATCTCTTTTATTTTCTTGCAACATCCCTATCCCCCTTTACATTTCTTGCAATCCTTTTTTTTTTTTTTGCAACATCCCCATTCCGTTTTACTTTTATTGCTTATATATATATATATATATATATATATGTATGTATGTATGTATGTGTGTGTATATATGTATATATGTATGTCTGTACGTCTGTACGTATGTATGTCTATACATATGTATGTATGTCTGTATCTAGACACCTAAAAAGAAATGATTTTCTATTATGTGTATTTGTCACAAGAGTGGTGATGGCTTAAGAACTCCCCACTTCTTTATGTTGATGGACGCATAAGGCTTGAAAGGGATTAAATCCTATTTAATGGGAAAATAAAACATTTTAATCAACTTTACAATAGAAAAGAAAGAGGCAAAACATGAAGAAAAAAAATAAAGAAGAAAGAGGCAGCAGCAGCAGTAAGCCAGTAAGATTTCCAAAAAAAAAAGAAAAGAAAAAAAGAAGCAATATTAAGAAATGAATGGGAGGGTAGATGGGTAATTTCACATCAAACCCACTCCCTCCCCACTTTTCTTTCTAGTTTTTTCTCCAAATTGGAGAGAAAAATTTTTCCTCTTAAATTGTGAGCCCAGCGAGAAAACTCCACCATCCTATTCCTCCCCCCCCCCCCCCCCCCCCCCCCCCCCCCCCCCCCCCCCCAAAAAAAAAAAAAAACCAAACGCCCTCCTCTCCCATTTTCTTTCCTACTTTCTCTACCCCTCTATCATTTCACCCCCACCCAAACATACCAATAGGGATTAGCATCTTGAGCTTTCTCATGCCTTATAGGGACATCACATGTATATTCGTACTACCGTCAGAGCTAGCCCATATTTTTTCATACAAAATGTGGCAACATCCTTATTTGGTGCAATAAATGGGATAACACTATATACATTCTCAAATCTATGGAAACTAAATTTGACCCTAATTAAATTGAGTTGGATTCTTCATTTGAAATAGAGAGGATCATGATCAAGCTCTCCTAGTATTCAAGGAACCAAGATCTCAATATAAAAGGACACCTTCTGTCTCTTCAGCTGATCGAGAAGCCTAATGACCCCATTGTTCACTCCAAGTGAAGTGCTTTTATTTCTATATGAAGAAGTGAAATTGGACATCCAAACACTAATATTTGACAAGTCAATGAATTTGACGGTTTGCTGATATTTCATTACATTTCATAAATATAGGATTTTAATCATCATAAGTGCAGGATTTGTTTGAAAGGATGGTTCTATGGTTCGGCCCAAAATAAAACCAAGAATACCATGAATAACAGCTTTGGAGATTCTTAGTTTGACAATCCATGGGGACTACAACCTACCAGTGTAATTGTGAGTCTAATTCCCTCCCACATTCCTCTCTCTTGGACTGTTGAGAAAACTTTCCACTATTGAAAAAGAAGTTACCGACGGTATTTGGTGAATCTCAATATAAATGAATAAGAAAAATACTAAAATTATAAACAAATTTTTTGCAATTTTTTTTACAAACTACTAATGTAAGAAGTGATTATTGCTAATGAATAATAGCATTTAGCAAGAACTCATTGCAGCCAATCCTTTCCTATCATTTGTGACACCTGACCTCAAGTAGTAAATTACCGCAAAATTACTAAAAAAATAATGGATTAATGGTTATTATCACTTACTTTCAACCAATATCAGGTTATTGGTGAAACAGATATATGGATGAGCCCAACCCACTGAAAACCCCAACATAAGTGCAATGGGCCTGCAATTTTAAGAAGACCACTATACTGGGCCTTAAACAATGAAGAAAATTTAAAAAAAAAAAAAAAAAATGAAAAAAGGATTGAAGATCACAAGGGACCTGTAGCAGCTATTTCTAACTAATCAAGATATGACACCTGTAGCAGTAGTCAGCTTATGAGAAAGTTAGAAACTGTAGCTGTCCTCGGCAAACAACAGCTATACATCACAGCCTGAAAACAGAGTCAAAACTCTCCCACTTGTGAAAACCTACAAAATATGAAGTTGTAAGACATTCTTACACACACGCAAATTGGTTATCATGTGACCTATTGTTGACTTTAGAAGTGTAAGAAGAAAAGCCAAGCCAGAGATCTGGCTTTTTTTCAAAACAGAAAGCCTAAATTTAGAAAACAATCCCAACCAAAATAACCTATTTGATCATTTTGAAGCCAACCTTTCCAACCCTTTAGAGGCAAAGGCAAACAAGACCCACATATCAAATCATAGTCCCACATCACTATTTCTGTTTTTGATGGTCATAATAAACAATGTAACAAAAGGGAAAAAAACTAGCGCACATGGTGTGTTTTATACCTACCGAAAATATTCACTTAAAATATAATTTAAAGTTAATCAGTTTTTGGTGTAGATGGAAATTAAATCCCAGATTTTTTATATAACCATTAAAATTTTTTTCAGTTGAGCTAACTGAAACCTACTGAGCTGTGTAGATTTAATACACTAAGTGCGCAATTAACATTACCTATATATCATAAAATACAAGGAGAAGAAATGGTTTTAGATGAAGAGAAGGATTATAAGGGAACATTTAGTATTACTTTTTTTTTTAAGTATAATTTTTTAACACTATTTTTTAGTATGTATAATACTTTTAAATAATCCCATTTTCAAAATAAATAAATAATTAATTAAACCCAATATACAAAAGTTATGCCAATTGGAAGCCCGCCCCACATGCCAAAAAAGAAGCATAAAATAGGCGGTGAGACTTGTCATTTGTATCATGGTTCTCACTGGAGAAAGTCAAGCTATATCTAGCAGAACCCATTATGAAAACCAGAAAACTAACCCACATCATCATACCCTAATTATCAATTTCATCATGAATAATATCATTAGCTGCATAACCCTTATGATTTATTGTAATTTTCAAATGGTTTTATGCAGCCTGCCAAAAAAGAAGCATAAACACGTGCTAAGCAATGAGGTTGGAGTGATTTCCAAGGGCACGCTTTGGGTTGAATCAAGGAGACAGGACCACTGACTGGGGCTCACAAGTCTTAGAGAATGTCCCTTGCTTTGGTTAGCTAAACAAATTACATTAAAAAAGCCATAAAGATAACTAAGAAAGTGAGCTTTAACTACATAGATTACATTTAACAACAATATAACAAAGTGCCAATCACTTTCTTGGCATTCATCTTAATCATAAGTGTTATAATTGCTAAGCCTTTTTGTACAGAAAAGGTTCACGAATAGCTTAGCAAATTCCACCCCTTACTACCACTTCCACTATAATCATCTTCCTTCATTGAACAAAACACAATGATGGTAGAAGCAGCAAAAGCAAAACTAATAAAGGGTAACATACAGTGAAGCCAAAAAACTCTGCTTGCTGTTGGGCGGTGGGTCTCATGATGGTGATAATTAGGAAAAAGCCATTCTCATCAGTTAAAGAGTTTAGAACATAGTAGACCACATAGACATATAATAATGAAAATTCTGATATGGGCCGGGCCACAATAGATTTTTCAAACTTTTTTTTTTTGGGGCTAGAAAATGGGATTTGGGATGTTAATGATTGGTACTGAAATGATGTTGAATATGATTAGGGGATCTTTGGTTAAAGTATCTTAATGCAGCTTAAGGGACTTGATAGTACAATGGAATTTTTTTTTTTTTTTTTTTTTTTGGGGGGGGTTGGTCACTGTTTTCAACTCTGTGAATGGTGGATATGGTTAGGGTTTTGGAGTGGTAGATGGGTTTGCATGGGAAAAGAAGGGTTAAAAGAAAAGGCAAAGTCTGCAGGAGGACAATAATTCATTGTGTCAAGTTTGTGGCCAAGAATTTCTAGTGTTTTGACTTGTGACCTGAGAAACTTGAGGTAGTTTGCAGCCTCATCAAGCATTGACGCAGTGTCCATCTTGCTTCCACCAGGAACCAGCCTCTGCAAAACCCTAATTCTCTCACTGATTCTCTCCCTCCTTTGCCTTGCAGCCACAGTTTGTGGATCTGTGGATATTTTAACATTCTTCCTCTTTGGCTTTTCCATCACCTCCAAACCCAAGTTCACTGGCCTAAAAGCTGCAGCCCTATAAATCATTTCCTTCATTTGTGCAATGGCCTCTGGATCAGGTTCTTCAATGGAAGATGATACTGATGAAGTTGACTGTTGAAAGTTGATGTTGGATGAGCTTGGTTGCTTCTCTGATCTAGGTTTTTTGGATTTTGGTGGATTCTCAGAGATGAGTTTAAAACCACCTTCTGAATTATCAGAATGATCATTTTGAAGAAGATCAAAACAATGATAGTTTGGAACAGCTGCCTTGAGCTCAGTTTGATCATTGCTTCTCTTTGTAGAAACAGGCTTGCATTCTTGAACTTTTTTTCCATGATTGACATAGAGATCCGAGGAATTTTGAGACAAAGTCTCATCAATCTCATTTACAGGGCAGTGTTGCATGTCATTGTTTCTTGCATTATTGGAGGCATTATTCTCGGACTCACCTGATGAAGCTGCACTGCCAGAACCAAAGCTCCATAAGTTTCTGCAGTCAGAGAATAACATGGAAATCCCATCATCTTCGGCCGATGTGTCTGTATTGCTATTGGTAGCTGAGAGCAAGCAATCCAATGACTCAAGTGAGCATGTTGTTGCTTGAGCCTGGCCCTTTTGTAAGCCGTTAATGACTTGTGATTGGAGTGGCAACCTAAAACCCCCCATGACACATCTCGGTGGGTTCATGCTGTAAGGCCTATTGATCAAAGAAGAAGGATATAATTGATCAGATGTTAAACTTGTCCCAGCTCCTAATTTTGCAACCATTGTTTCTCCACGTAACATCATAGCTTCTTGCTGGTGGGATAAGTTGTTCATGTTTGACTCAGCTCTCATTGAATCCAATAGGACAGCTGGTGGCTGAATCATGTCACTCACTCTTTCAGAATTTGTATAATTATGAGATGTTTGAGCGTGTTGGAGCACCTGAATTGGATTGAACAAGCTGGAATTTGAGTTGGACAGAACCAAGCTTTCTTCAAGACCATGATGGTGATTACTCCACAAGGATGGTGTGTTTGTGCCTTGTAAGCCATCCCAACCCAAACCATCCATTGATAATTACTAATATTCAATATGACAAAGTAGGTAACTCAGTCAAAGAAATATCATCAAGAAAGAGAGGAGGACATGAATATGAGATAAATCAAATAAACCATCAGATTCATGGGAGATATGTCATAGTAATATATGCCAAATATCTTTGCAAAAGAAAGGCATTTATATGAACAAAAAAAGAATAAGTGTTGTACATAGGACTTACCAATTCCAGGATTAGCTGCCTTCTAAAGAGGAATACCCAAGAACAAGTCAAGTCACTTGTTTGAGTCTTTTTATGCCAATAAGAGAAGGAAAATGATCAAATTAGCCTCAGCTTTATAGCAACTTGTGCCCAATCTGGTACTGGCCAACCAACCTCTTAAATCCTATATCATGAAAACTGTGATCATAGAAACGGAAAAACCAATGCAAACGTCAGTTTGAGCAAACAAATTTTGTCCACTATTATAATGAAGACAACCCCAAAGAAACTCAAAAGAAACCGCTTCAAGAATTCACACTAGCTAGTAAACATGAAAATAAAAGCATCCCAAGAGAGAGAGAGGACAGAACAAGTATATAACAGAAAGTTGGCTTTCTTTGATTTAAATTGCATTACAAATTAAATACGCAAAAGAAAGACAACAAAGAAGGTTTTTTTTTTTTTTTTTTTACCTTGAGCTGCCATGGAGAGCCAAAATTGATACAGTGTTTTGTTTGTTGAAAGGTATGCTTATATAGATGGGAAGAACAAATGGTTCAAGTTTATAATGCAACAAATATTGGTAAGAGTACTTGAGCATGTATGATATGAGAAAGGGAGAAGCCTAATAAAATATACTGTTAATAGTTGAATGAAGTATAATGGGGTTTGAAAAAGATAAGGCTTTTTAGTCAGTTTGGTGGGGTGTGAGAGTATAATATATTTTTGCAGATGGGGAGCATGAGATTTCAGAGAAGCATTTTAAATCTTAACTAGTTTATTTGTTTAATACATACTATGTGGATTTATGTATTTCTTTAAGTGGGGAAAGTCTGACCTCCTTTTGTTGCTTATGTTATGCTATTCCATGCGCACTGTAAAGTTTCAATAAAACTGCAGTGAGAATGAAAATAAAGGCATCTTTAACAGTACCACTTTCTTCTTAAAAGGATTTCCTTTAATCATAGTTTTAATCATAACCTTTACTGCTTCACTTTCTACTACAGTACTTTTTATTTTGGTGAGAAGATGTACCTGGTACCACTCTTTTTCTTAAAAGATTTCAATTACTCATAACTTTGAGCAATCTGTCATTTTTATAACCGTCCATAGGATGGAAACAAAAGTCTAAACCTTTATTGCAAAATTTG
Source organism: Quercus lobata (assembly GCF_001633185.2). Lineage (NCBI taxonomy): Eukaryota > Viridiplantae > Streptophyta > Magnoliopsida > Fagales > Fagaceae > Quercus > Quercus lobata. The sequence goes on along the minus strand of NC_044908.1, from coordinate 17,587,003 downwards.
TCCTATTGAACTATTTGTGGTTTGTGACGGTATGTATGTAGACAATTTTATGAGTTCAAATCTTATTATTAGACTTCACTTTAAAACAAAGAAAAACAAAAACAAAAACAAATGCATTATGATGGGATGTAAAGTTAGACATTTTTTGTTTTACTAGTTGTAGGTCTGTGACAAAAGTTTACCATTAATAGGGGGATTTACTTGTTTTTATGTGTACCTTTCATCCGTGCAATAGAACGATGTCAAATCATTAGCTTCATGATACACGAGGTGTAATGGTTACAGACAATTAAACTCTTACCAAGCAAGGACAATAATCACCTGTCAATTTTAGCTTGTGAGTTCCACATGTACATCAGTACATGTAATAATTGGACAAAATAAATGCTTATGTTTCCTCCAGCAACATTATACCTAGGTAGATTAAATTTGTACCTTTGTTGATGTAAATAGTGAAAGAAGTACATTTCACAAACACTATAGCACATGAAAAACCTGAAAAAAGATATGTGGGTATGAATCTTAGGATTACCATTTTGAACAAAAAAAAAAACTGGCAGTGGGACTGGGATGTTTAGAGCATAAAAGATATTGCCAGGCAAGCAGAGGTAGGCAATAGCAGAGAGAAGATATAGCAGAAGCAACTTGCTAAATGTTAACAGAAATTTGTCTCTTCAATACCTTGATTTTTCACTTTGTTTTTATCAAAAGAGAGAGAAACAGAGAGGTATCAGCTGAGTTCTGAAACCTACCCACATGCGCCCCATGATTACAGCTCAGTGAATGGGTTACCATAGTATTTGCTTATAACATCTCTAATTGTCAACTTTCATGTATTTCTTCACTTCTCTGCAGATCAACATACAAATAAGTAAAACTTAGATTTCTTGAAAAAAATTTAAGGAAAACCCAAGAGAAAGGGTGAGAGAATTTAAAGACAAAAAAAATACCTAACCAGTCATATTCCTTTGCAGTATTGAATTGACAAGTAATTATTCAGTTTTTCAAGATTTGTTTTCACCCTATTCAATTTTTCTGAGATTAGTTTTCACTCCTCTCCTATAATAACAGGTTTTATTAATTAAATTTATGATGAAAGGGATCCACTATTTATGAAAGATGGGATCCATCATTTATAAGAGAGAATAAGCATTAGTCCCTTGATTTGACACCACTTTTTGTTTCTTTCTTACCAAATTTGAAACCCTATTGATATATCACACAATGACATAAAAATTTGAGAGAGAGAATAAATAAAACCAATTTATGCCACGCAAACTGGAAGTTATAGGGACAACTTGTTCAAGAGTTTTGTAAGCTGACTCAATGATGAACTATGTGTCACCAAATTTGACCCTACTCGTTTGTATTTTGAATAAAGATGTCAATTATGAGCTCACATTGAACATAGCCTAGTATTACTAATACATGTACCTAAAGGTAATCAATGTGAACCCTCCAAAGTTCTAAGGTTTCGATTGATTTAATGCTTTTCCATTACTAAAACTTTTATGTCGAAGTCATATATAGTGTCATCTTTTGTTCCTCCCCTCACTATCTTTATAGTAGCATATACTTAAAATGTCAGTTCTAAAATAATGACTCTTTACTATCATGTCAAATAGTAATGGATTTTTATTTTTATTTTTATTTTTCATTACCAAGGGAATTTGAATACATGTTCACTATTTAACTATGAAATATTTTACCAATCATGAATAGACTAAGTTAGACACTTAACAATACTCCTATGGTTAGCCAAAAGAAAAGATATAGTACTATTTCAATCTTTCTTCTTCTGTTTTGTCCCCCATTTTCTTAACATAATTTCATAAGAAATTCCATCTTGTTAATTGAAACAATACCGAAATAATAATAATAATAGCCGATGTTCAAGATCATAAGTAATAGTTTCATGATCTTCTTGTAACTCTAAACTGAAAATTACATGGGAAGTAATAAACATAAACCATAGTAATTTCATTCACAAATCATTTTGGTTGTCGAACATTCACATGTCTTATTATAAAGATTGCAAGTAGCCACATTAAACCTTTAAGACTCAAGAGTAGCATTATATAGGCTTCCAAAATATTCCAATCTTTCTCACACAAAATTTGTCTCTAAATCAATTTGGAAGAATTTCTTTTAATTTATTATGTGGTGATTTAAAATACTATCCATATATATTATTTAAACATGTCATAGGATTCGTTAACTAAGTCATCTAACTAAAACAACACATGATGATCATTTTAATTGTCATATAGTAGGTAAAGGTATTAGATACCTCTTGACATGTCCCACTGCAATTTACTAATGGAAACAAACATATAAATTAACCCAAAGATTATTGGTAACTTAATTGTTTTTAAAATTATATATATATATATATTATTAGTAACTATTAATCTTTTTATTTTTAATTTTTTTATCATTCTTATTGTGTTTTTACTACCATCTTTATCTGGTCTTTCATAAATTATATATCTTGCCAATGCAACGAGTTAAAATTATTTTTGAATTACTAATTCTGCCAACCATTCTATAATGTAGAATCTCCATTTAAATTGGTTTAACAATTATTTTTTTTACCACCCGCTTGTTAGGCAGGAGCAGGATGAGCTTAGGAGTTGAGGGGAGGAGGTGTTGGGTTCTATTCTAGCTCGAGGGGAGTTCTTTAGAATATATTAGGATAAATCATTTTTAAAAAAAATCAATCTAAATAGTTATTTTTACCCCAAAAAAGAAAAGAATCTATCAATTTTTTAGATTTTTTTTAATTTAAAATAGAGAAATTTGGAAAACAGTAAATTTTAAAAATAAAGGAGGGAAAAATAATTTAAAAAAATGATTTGGCTTATTTCTAATATTTTTTCAACTTGACATTTCCTTTTATTTTAAATATACAATAGAAAGTGGTAGTGGATTTTAATCTCCACTTTTTATTTTAGTTAGTGGATGATATAACAATTTATCATTAAAACAAAAAAAAAAAAAATTATAGTTTAAAAAGTACTGAAAGTAAGTCAAATCCTAAAAAAAATAAAAAATAAATCCATTTTTTATGCACTTTCTCCTCCTTTTTCCATCCAAATTTGTCTTTACCTAAAACACAAACGTCAAACTTTCCTAAAGGATACATGTGAATTGAGAAGCCTTCATTTGGCTTATTTCTAATACTTTTTCAACTTGACATTTCCTTTTATTTTAAATATACAATAAAAAGTGATAGTGGATTTTAATCTCTATTTTTTATTTAGTTAGTGGGCGATATAACAATTTATCATTAAAACAAAAAGAAATTACAGTTTAAAAAGTACTGAAAGTAAGTCAAACCCTAAAAAAAATAAAAAATAAAAAAATCCATTTTTTATGCACTTTCTCCTCCTTTTTCCATCCAAATTTTTCTTACCTGAAACACAAACATCAAACCTTCCTGAAGGATACATGTGAATTGAGAGGCCTTCATTTGGCTTATTTCTAATACTTTGTCAACTTGACATTTCCTTTTATTTTAAATATACAATAAAAAGTGATAGTGGATTTTAATCTCCATTTTTTATTTAGTTAGTGGGTGATATGAAAATTTATCATTAAAACAAAAAGAAATTACAGTTTAAAAAGTACTGAAAGTAAGTCAAACCCTAAAATTTTTTTTTTTTAAAAAAATCCATTTTTTATGCACTTTCTCCTCCTTTTTCCATCCAAATTTTTCTTTACCTGAAACACAAACATCAAACCTTCCTGAAGGATACATGTGAATTGAGAGGCCTTCATTTGGCTTATTTCTAATACTTTTTCAACTTGACATTTCCTTTTATTTTAAATATACAATAAAAAGTGGTAGTAGATTTTAATCTTCACTTTTTATTCAGTTAGTGGGTGATATGGAAATTTATCATTAAAACAAAAAGAAATTACAGTTTAAAAAGTACTTGTGGGGCCCAGCAATTCGTGGACCAGGCCCATTTGCCCTTAGAAAGTCCGAGGGCCCAATCCGAGGAGAACTGTGGCCCAAGCTCCATGACGCCGAATACGGACCAATTTTTGGGAGGCAGCCGAGGACAGTCTAGTCCTCGGCAGGCCCATAATCTGCCCAGAATAAAGGGATAAATTCGTAAGGAAATCCAAAATACCTTGGGGCGATTACCCTAAATACCCTTCTGGATAAGGCCCGATGCCTGGCAGAACCGTACTCTACAGCTTTATCAAGTCATCCCCAACAATTCCGGGATTAGACTGATGGGACCAATGTCAGTATTTGTAAAGACTGACCCTACACGTGGACGAAGGACATCGAACGCACACTAGTATAAAAGGAGAAGTAAGTGAATCTAGCAGGGAGAGGCAAAAAAGGGAGACTTCATGAGGAAGATCGCCGGAACGATCCATGCACAGAACAGAGAAAGTCCTCCGTTGGACAGCCGGAAAGGACCACAAGGGCCCTCGGATCAAGTCCGAGGATCCCATTCTCAGAGGTGGCAGTATGGCGGGGCTTTAAACGTTTAGGCCCAGTCCATTTTCCACAGGGATCTTTCTGAAATCCAGACCGAACCATCCCACCGTGACCAAGCCCAAGCTTTTCAAGCCCACTCTCTACAAATCGTATTGTGAGGGATCTCTCCCGCGTGAACCCGAAGATGTCACTGGGCCGCGCAGGAACCGTGTCCTTACAATTGGCGCCGTCTGTGGGAAGCATGCGCGCTTGGCGCAGGTGGCGGTGGAGTCAACTCTCTACTAAGCAAAAATCCACGGAGCTTCCTCCGTCTCCTTTGACGTGCAGCTGTTGTTCCGACATAAACTTCTGCTAGGGGCTACTCCTTGCAGCGCCCATGGCGTGGGCAGCCCTAGGGGCTCTTGGCCTCAAGCCGGCTCTCCCCGCCCTGATCTAGGGGCTTACATCCGAAAAACAAACCAAAAGTTTTGGACAGAACCAAGGCCTTGCATGGTCCACGGACTCAAGCCTGTGGGGAAACCAAACACAAAAAAAATAAATCTCGTAAGTTTTGGACAGAACCAAGGTCTTGCATGGTCCTCGGACTCAAACCTATGGGGAAACCAAGTACAAGAGATGAAAATCAAAAGTTTTGGACAGAACCAAGGCCTTGCATGGTCCACGGACTCAAGCCTGTGGGGAAACCAAACACAAAAAAAAAATAAAATAAAATAAATCTCGTAAGTTTTGGACAGAACCAAGGTCTTGCATGGTCCTCGGACTCAAACCTATGGGGAAACCAAGTACAAGAGATAAACATCACAAGTTTCGGACGGAACCAAGGTCTTGTATGGTCCTCGGACTCAAACCTATGATAAAACCAACTACTCGTAAGGAAAAACTACATTACGTAGAATTTGGATTCATCTGAGGAAAGCTCCCCACTCGCCATTGGGTCAGTTCCCAAACTGCGGGGATTCGCAAGTCTGCTCTTAGATCTGCAGCACCAGGGGAATCGATGCGACGTAGGGCAATACGTCACCTGAGAAACAATTTGAGTTCTTTACCCTCCGTCAACTCCTTGGACGGTACTCTCATACTTATCACAGAATATTCAATTGTTATTTTTGCTAGTTTCCTGAGTTAAACCTGCTATGAGTTATCGCCGTAAGGTTTGGTAGTGTTGGTACATTAGAACTGATTGGATTATGTTTCAAAACTTCCTGCTCTAAGTATCATTGAAGAAACAGACACAGGGAGCACACCCTTCCACAAAATAATGTTGCAAAAAGAGTAGTATTCAAAATAAGTAGGCAAAATTTCTTTTCTTATTAGAACAAAGAAACAGTACAGCATACAACAAAAAGCTGAAATCAACTTGTGATAAAACTTGCTACATGATAGAAAGGAAGGTTACAAGGAAGCAAGAGAAGGCCGAGGAGGTAGCACAGACGAGACGTGGGCTACTGCTTCGAGGCCTTGTCCCTTCCCCCATGCTTTCGCATGCCCATAGCTCCGGCAGCAAAGGAGCCCAACTTGAGCCTCACGCCGCAGTGGGGAGGACGCAGGTAGCACAGAGGAGAGGTTGGCTGCTGCCTCAAAACCTCGTTTCATCCTCAACGCTTTCACGTGCCCGAAACTCAGGCAGCAAAAGAACCTGACCTCAGGCTAACACCATCTACAAAGAAGATGCAGGGAGCCGAAAGTTGGGAAGCCCCCGCAGAAATTTGCCGGCTGCAAGGTAGACAGTGCTGATGGTGGAAATTCCTTCTTCGGACATACCAAAAATCTGGCATGACCAGAACCTGCTTCGGATTTTGACTAAAAGCGTGGGAAACATCCTCTCCCCTCTGTCATAAGGGAATATTTCTTTGAATCTATGCCTTCGTTGCCCGTATATCACTCTTCTGAGCTTGAGGAGAATGTGGCGCCCTTGCGGCGGAGAGAGTTTTTCTTCCCCGACCCTTGTCTCAAACATGACTTGCTGCGGGAGGAAGCTGAAGGAGGAGACTAAGGAGCTGGTGCCTAGGCAAAGAAACTTGCTCTCTTATTTATTTGAGGAGATAGGGTGGTAGCATTTAATTAGCGCAGCTTCCCGAGGAACGCTACAGACAAAACGTCTCCAGCTCGACTTCCAACAAACCTCTGCAACGACAAGACTAAAGGAGCCTCGTCGAAGTGCACCTCGAACATCGGGACACCCAGAAGTACCGCGTGGCCAAAGATTATGGAAATATCTCATGACCCGTGGGCCTAGTAAATCCGCGGCCCATGCCCTTGCTACATGATGGCCCACGGACTACGGGCCCCGCCGGGTAATAACTAATGCCGAGGACAACCTCCTGCCCGGCCGTGTACGGGATACCTGAGGAGAGGGAATAAAACAGAACCAAGGCCTTGCATGGTCCTCGGACTCAAGCCTATGGGGAAACCAAGTATAAAAATTATTATTATTACAAGTCATGGACAGAACCAAGGCCTTGCATGGTCCTCGGACTCAAGCCTATAGGGAAACCAAGTATAAAAATTATTATTATTACAAGTCATGGACTGAACCAAGGCCTTGCATGGTCCTCGGACTCAAGCCTATGGGGAAACCAAGTATAAAAATTATTATTATTACGAGTTTTGTATAGAATCAAGGCCTTGTATGGTCCTCGGACCCAAACACGGCATCAAGCCTCCAGTTCTCTCCTCGGCCAGCATGGGTAATCATTACTTTTCACTGGTCGGCCTTATTGGGCCAAACACTTATATTAGGGTTATGGCAACATCTTTTTATTATCAAGTATTTTGGTCTTAGTTGTCATCGGTTTAGAGACTTTCTCATTGAGCCGAGCAGCATTTACCAATATACAAAAACATAAACGGAATATGCAAAATGAAATAATAAACACTTTTATTAATATAAGAGATTATTACAATGTACGAAAAAGGGCTCAAACAAGCCTATACAAAAGGAGAACTGCTGAAGCAACGATAACACTCGCAGTACAGAGAAGTAAACAGTCAGGCTTCTTCTAAAACTCATCTTCAAGGTCTCTTCAGTCTCTGCCTCAACATTGCTCATATCATGACAAGAACCTTCTTCGGAAAAGGATGAAGGACAAGGAAGAAGAATTGAAGGAGAAGGAAGAAGAATTGAAGGAGAAGGAAATAGTAAGGAAGAAATCAATGAAGAAGATGGAGGAGATGAAGGAGGAAGATGGAGGACATGAGTAAAGAAGGAGGAGAAGAAGAGAGAAGGGATGAAAAGAAAGAAAAGGAGCAAAAGAGGGAAAAGGGAAGGCACCAGGACGGAACTGGTACTGGGAAGACTATAAGAGGAAAGCGGAGGAGGGCACCAAGGAGCAAAAGAGGGAGAAGCAGAAGCACTTAGCCCCTGCCTCAGCCCTGACTCCTAACACGTTGGTGCCATATTAGGTATGCACATGAGGAGCCGGGTGGTGCTGGTCTTGGTTGTTCTCGACTCAGTCGCGCCGAGAGTTCGACACGACGAGTCCCTGCTTCGGATTTTGGCTGAAAGAAAGGCGAGACAAATCTTAAGTCTGCGCCACCCTTGTCCTGATTGAGCCATTTCAAGTTTTATCAGAATATGGTGTCTAGAAGAGGGGCATGATTTCTTCATCATTTGGTGCGATCTCAGAAGAATAGAAGGGAGTTAGTACGAAAGTGATGGCCTCCTGCTTGCCTTCTTATAGGAAGAGCAGAACGGATGGCATTAAATGCATTCAACCTTCCCAAAGAATCTGAAGAAAAAAGAAGCGTCCGTTCCACTTCTCCACCTTATCAAATAAGCCGCTGGATATAAATGAGCCTCATTAAGGGGAATTCATTAAGGGCGCGTCTGGGACATCCAAGCGGAAGGAGTAGATCCCGAGCGGATTAAAAGGAATCCCTCAAAAACCGCCTGACTTCCTGAGAAACCGCTCACATAAATGCGGGATCAAGCTAAATGGGCCATATTAAGGGCTCGGGTTTGCCAAAACCCTCCTTTCCAATCCGGAATTCGGATAGAAGGGTTTTGAGGGGCTATTGTGGGGCCCAGCAATTCGTGGACCAGGCCCATTTGCCCTTAGAAAGTCCGAGGGCCCAATCCGAGGAGAACTGTGGCCCAAGCTCCATGACGCCGAGTACGGACCAATTTTTGGGAGGCAGCCGAGGACAGTCTAGTCCTCGGCAGGCCCATAATCCGCCCAGAATAAAGGGATAAATTCGTAAGGAAATCCAAAATACCTTGGGGCGATTACCCTAAATACCCTTCTGGATAAGGCCCAATGCCTGGCAGAACCGTACTCTACAGCTTTATCAAGTCATCCCCAACAATTCCGGGATTAGACTGATGGGACCAATGTCAGTATTTGTAAAGACTGACCCTACACGTGGACGAAGGACATCGAACGCACACTAGTATAAAAGGAGAAGTAAGTGAATCTAGCAGGGAGAGGCAAAAAAGGGAGACTTCATGAGGAAGATCGCCGGAACGATCCATGCACAGAACAGAGAAAGTCCTCCGTTGGACAGCCGGAGAGGACCACAAGGGCCCTCGGATCAAGTCCGAGGATCCCATTCTCAGAGGTGGCAGTATGGCGGGGCTTTAAACGTTTAGGCCCAGTCCATTTTCCACAGGGATCTTTCTGAAATCCAGACCGGACCATCCCCCCGTGACCAAGCCCAAGCTTTTCAAGCCCACTCTCTACAAATCGTATTGTGAGGGATCTCTCCCGCGTGAACCCTAAGATGTCACTGGGCCGCGCAGGAACCGTGTCCCTACAGTACTGAAAGTAAGTCAAACCCTAAAAAAAAAATAAATAAAAAAAATCCATTTTTTATGCACTTTCTCCTCCTTTTTCCATCCAAATTTTTCTTTACCTAAAACACAAACGTCAAACTTTCCTGAAGGATACATGTGAATTGAGAAGCCTTCATTTGGCTTATTTCTAATACTTTTTCAACTTGACATTTCTTTTTATTTTAAATATACAATAAAAAGTGATAGTGGATTTTAATCTCCATTTTTTATTTAGTTAGTGGGTGATATGACAATTTATCATTAAAACAAAAAGAAATTACAGTTTAAAAAGTACTGAAAGTAAGTCAAATCCTAAAAAAAAAATTAAAAAAAAAAATCCATTTTTTATGCACTTTCTCCTGCTTTTTCCATCCAAATTTTTCTTTACCTAAAACACAAACGTCAAATTTTCCTAAAGGATACATGTGAATTGAGAAGCCTTCATTTGGCTTATTTCTAATACTTTTTCAACTTGACATTTCCTTTTATTTTAAATATACAATAAAAAGTGATAGTGGATTTTAATCTCTATTTTTTATTTAGTTAGTGGGCGATATAACAATTTATCATTAAAACAAAAAGAAATTACAGTTTAAAAAGTACTGAAAGTAAGTCAAACCCTAAAAAAAATAAAAAATAAAAAAATCCATTTTTTATGCACTTTCTCCTCCTTTTTCCATCCAAATTTTTCTTACCTGAAACACAAACATCAAACCTTCCTGAAGGATACATGTGAATTGAGAGGCCTTCATTTGGCTTATTTCTAATACTTTGTCAACTTGACATTTCCTTTTATTTTAAATATACAATAAAAAGTGATAGTGGATTTTAATCTCCATTTTTTATTTAGTTAGTGGGTGATATGAAAATTTATCATTAAAACAAAAAGAAATTACAGTTTAAAAAGTACTGAAAGTAAGTCAAACCCTAAAATTTTTTTTTTTTAAAAAAAATCCATTTTTTATGCACTTTCTCCTCCTTTTTCCATCCAAATTTTTCTTTACCTGAAACACAAACATCAAACCTTCCTGAAGGATACATGTGAATTGAGAGGCCTTCATTTGGCTTATTTCTAATACTTTTTCAACTTGACATTTCCTTTTATTTTAAATATACAATAAAAAGTGGTAGTAGATTTTAATCTTCACTTTTTATTCAGTTAGTGGGTGATATCGAAATTTATCATTAAAACAAAAAGAAATTACAGTTTAAAAAGTACTGAAAGTAAGTCAAACCCTAAAAAAAAATAAATAAAAAAAATCCATTTTTTATGCACTTTCTCCTCCTTTTTCCATCCAAATTTTTCTTTACCTAAAACACAAACGTCAAACTTTCCTGAAGGATACATGTGAATTGAGAAGCCTTCATTTGGCTTATTTCTAATACTTTTTCAACTTGACATTTCTTTTTATTTTAAATATACAATAAAAAGTGATAGTGGATTTTAATCTCCATTTTTTATTTAGTTAGTGGGTGATATGACAATTTATCATTAAAACAAAAAGAAATTACAGTTTAAAAAGTACTGAAAGTAAGTCAAATCCTAAAAAAAAAATTAAAAAAAAAAAATCCATTTTTTATGCACTTTCTCCTGCTTTTTCCATCCAAATTTTTCTTTACCTAAAACACAAACGTCAAATTTTCCTAAAGGATACATGTGAATTGAGAAGCCTTCATTTGGCTTATTTCTAATACTTTTTCAACTTGACATTTCCTTTTATTTTAAATATACAATAAAAAGTGATAGTGGATTTTAATCTCCATTTTTTATTTAGTTAGTGGGTGATATGTCAATTTATCATTAAAACAAAAAGAAATTACAGTTTAAAATGTACTGAAAGTAAGTCAAACCCTAAATTTTTTTTTTAAAAAAAAAAATCCATTTTTTATGCACTTTCTCCTCCTTTTTCCATCCAAATTTTTCTTTACCTAAAACACAAACGTCAAACTTTCCTAAAGGATACATGTGAATTGAGAAGCCTTCATTTGGCTTATTTCTAATACTTTTTCAACTTGACATTTCCTTTTATTTTAAATATACAATAAAAAGTGGTGGTAGATTTTAATCTTCACTTTTTATTCAGTTAGTGGGTAATATGGCAATTTATCATTAAAATAAAAATAAATTTCAGTTTAAAAAGTACTGAAAGTAAGTCAAACCCTAAAAAAAATAAAAAATAAAAATAAAAATCCATTTTTTATGCACTTTCTCCTCCTTTTTCCATCCAAATTTTTCTTTACCTCAAAAACAAACGTCAAAACTTCCTTAAGGATACATGTGAATTGAGAAGCTTTGATTGATAATTTGTTGAGCCCCACTTTTGGGCTCATCAAAGGGAAAATTATTGCGTACTCTGAGAATATTATAAATGCGTATTTCCTCCTCTCACATGAATGGTGAGTCCTACTAACTAAATTCATGGTGGGACTCACTATTTATGTGAGATGATGGAATACGTATTTATGGTACTCTAGGAGTATCTAATAATTTTCTTCAACAAAGTGGTGAAGATGTGCCGTTGTTTAAAGAGCATTTTCCAGTGTTTGAATAACATTACAAATATTTTCAAATATTTTTTCACTCACACGTATTTTCAAAAAATACAAACAACATTACTAAAAATTTCTTACCAAACGAGACTGTTTGTGTGCGGAGAATGTCAAAATTGCAATTAATGCCTTCTGTTCCCTCCCGCGTTATTTCTGGCTTTAGTTCTTATATCAGCTTTACGTAAATTCTTATCGGCTCGGCTAAAAAATGGTCCCCGCCGAGCCGAGCCCAAGCTAAAGAAACATAAAGGGCCCACGGCTTAGTCCAATTGTTTTTTTTCTTCTAAAATTTTATTATTACGGCTGGGCTGGGCTGGGCTGGGGTAACACGTGAACTACAGGCTCCCATTCACACGTGGTCTTCTGTCATTGGCAGCACCCCTGATGGGATAGCACTCTCCCACGTGGGAAAATCCCAAACACCTTGCCAATTGGGATTTTTGGGACCACCCCTATTCTCTCATTCATTTCTATCACAATAACTACATTTCCAAACAAATCTCCATTCAATTTTAACATTATCTCCATCCAAGCAAATCTCCATTCTCGTTTTTATGATGTAGATGTGTATTACACTATTTTTTTTTCACCTTTTTTAAAAAAATATAAAAGATTGTGCCTTCTTTTCTTAGTATTTTTTTTTTTTTTGAATTTAATGGTGGTATTATTATAATGGATCATTCACATTTTAAATGTGTAGAGGTATTATTTTTCACCAAGATAGTGTGAGCAAGAAAATTTATAATATGAATATATGATAAGTAAGATTTTCAAATTTTTGACACGAAATCTAAGATTTGTTGGAAACTTGGAAATAGCTAATATTTTTATTTTATTCATTTAGGAAATAGTTAACATTAATAGCTCAATGAATATCGTCATCCATCTATATGATTTCTTAAAATTTTTTAAAGAGTTTTAAATTTTTAATATGATTATATTTATTGGCTCTCTTTTATGTAAAAAGATGAGATTTTGATTCTTAGAAAAAAGAAAAAGAAAAAAAGATTAGATTTTTATTGGTAGCACTTGAAGTTTTCAATGGAAACATCCAGAATTTGAATCTTCTCATAGTTATCAAATTATTAAAAAGGAAAATAGAAAAAAAATTAGAGTGATTTTAACTATATGTTGTATTTTTGGTTTTACAAGTATCAAATGAAAAGTATAACTAAGATTGAGCTACCTTCACATAAAAATGACAAAGTATTTAAAAATATATATATAGCAAGATTAGATATTATCTACAACAATTCTGTGTATTAATATTGTTTACAATACGTCAGACCAGACAGCAAACTTGAATATTAGATGGACTCGTGGTAAAGCTCATTCTAATAAACTCATTAGAGTCCTTACCAAAAAAAATTAATAAATAATAAATAAATCACTCTCACGTTTTTCAAGTTATTATTATGAGATTCAGCTAAACCTCATTATCGAAGTTATATATGGAGAATATTTTGTTTTGATTCATTGTCAAAATTTTCACCTTGCTATTATTAGAAGAAATACAATTTCAACTAAAGTCCATTGACAAAGAATATATTATTATGATAAGTTATTAACACACTTAAATCAATTTTTTTTAATCACATTTTACACATTATTATAGGTTTTATTTTTTCTTACACATTATTTATAGGTTGAGATCATCATTGCAGGAAAATATATTGTTATTGTCAATGATATTACCCTATTGGACGGTGACCTAATAGTACAAAGTTCTTATGAGCCATCACACTTACGAAATCAAGAATTGTGAATTTGAGCAGTGGAAAGCGTCATTAGTGCCTAGTGGTCCCTCACCTGCAAGCCCCTTTATTTTATTAAAAACAAAACAAAAATAGGAAACAAGCTGAGTGATATTTCTTTATACTTCTATCATCTTCATCATAAGAACATTAAGGCAACACAAAATAATGGTCCGTGGACAAAAATATTATATACCCAAGGAAGCACATTAAAAATCAGTATGGCCCAATTGTCGGGAAATGCCTACCAAAACATGGCACATTACCATCTAGATCTACTGGCATTGCTCTTGAGAATTTTTTTTCAATGGTTGTGCAGCTCCTAGCTAGTAGAAATGTCAAACGGCATGTCGGGCATAGAAGAGATAAGAGAGGGATGTGAACTGTGACAACTGACCACCACCACAATCAAAGAAGAGGCGGAGGAATTACAGCGACCGGACAACTTGTCGTGGTCGATGAAGACCATCTCTTCCACAATTCCACTATGTGGTAACTGGGTTTTCAATTTCATGCGTATAAATGTACGTACTGAAGTTTGTCAATTGTCACATTCTCAATGGTCTTTTGCTCAACAAGCCATATGGGGCCAAAGGCCCATGCGATGGGGGGTCCTTATCTCTTTGGAAATCAACCATCATTTTCTTCATTTATTTTTTTAGAACTAACTAGTATAATCCTATAGAATTCTCTAGCAGGCTGGATATTGATGCTGACCCCCATGTGCATTACACGCTAGGCCCACATGATAACATTTATAAAGTTTTAAGTCCGGACAAAATTTGGTAAAAATTGGGCTCATATCCAACTTTGTTTAGCAATCTGATGGGATTTTGGCTTATGGGTCAAAAAAGGTATCCTATACTTGTTCATTTTAACTATATCAAAATAATTGAGCAGATTTTCACTCATTTAATGATTGGGTTATGTTCAAGTTATCCTGATTCTTATCAAGTAAAAAAAAATCTTCAAATGCTTTCTTCTTTTACCCAAGTTTAGGTGGGTTGATAGATGTGGATTATAATTTTCCAGTCTATAAGCATATACTTCTTAAGGGATGGTGTTGAACTTGCTAAAGATTTAGGAATCACCCATTTTTTGGTGGAATTTGATGCTAAAGAACTTGTTATGCTTCTTAATAATGAACACTCACCCAATTTGCTGATCCGAAGTATTGTATCTGATTACAGGAATATTAGCCAAGCTTTCCATAGCTTCAAAACAAACACAACTTCAGAGAAACACATAAGGGAACTAATGCCTTAGCTAAAAGAGTGTATTCCCAAATGGCTGATTTTATTTTGTATGAGGCTTGCCCTCCCGATATTTTATTTTCTATAGATTTTGATAACTCTGACTTCGTAGTGTTGTAGAGTGTGCTTATTATCTTTTGACCTTTTCCTCTTCAAGCAAAAGCTTGCCAAATGTCATAACAAAATGACTAGCTGTTCTATTAAACCCATAAAGAACTTCGAGTTGGCTCAGCCAGAAAGCTAGCAACATACATTTAGATACATGCAGTGAGCCGGTCATATCCATACATGATTGAGAATGCGGACAAAGCAATAAGTTTAATGCAGTTATGACTTGCACAAGTATAAAAAATATAGAAAATCTTGTGGATGTTGGTGATACTTCTCAAAGTCACAAATTCGTTCAATGTTTTCCAATCATGGCTGGCTTATAACAATCATATTAAATAGGAGCAAGTGCAATTTGTGTATCAACAATACTACACCAATACATCTTTTGGAGATTGTATTGAGTTGATATATAAGAACTACGCTGATTCATCTTCATAATTCTGTCAAAAATTATTAAACAAAAGGCTTGATGAACGTTTTCTTACATCCTACCCCTTAATATGGCTTCTGCCTTCCTCACCTGCTTAACTGGTCCAATAATGAACACCTACAAGAAGATCCATGTATTGGTGACAATTAAAGTATATGGAGGGCAGGAGGAGATTTTTCATGAATAATAAAGCTTCATAAATATTGTAGCAAGTAATTAAACGTAAGAAGTTATAAATGTGAAGTTGTTTGTGAACTAACCTTGTCAGGTGGTCCCTTCTCACCTCCAATAAGAATTTCAGCACTGCAATAATATGCATGCGAAATCAATAAACCAGTACACACAAACAAACAACAACCTCCCCCACCAACACATACTGAATGAGGGACTTACTTGCAAGAATTTTTGATTGACAAGATGGAAGCTCCTTTTCTACCAATTACAAGTCCCATTTTTCCAGGAGGAATGTTAAGCACTGATAAAATCTCTTGTTCAGGAGCAGACTCTTCCACAGTGAGGTAATCTAACAAGACAAATAATAGTATTCAGAGGATGCTTTCATTAAAGCTGAACAACTTGCATTACTATTTCATGATAAATATTCCAGGTGCATGAGAAATGTGTCTAACTTCAAAATAGTCATAACAATCATCTAAAAAAGAAAGTGAGAGGGAGTGAAATGGGGCCCGGGGGGGGGGGTGGTGGTGGTGGTGATGCAAGTATGAAAGACAGGAGTCCCCTGAGGCAGAACAACCTTATTTTCCATTGTGTTTTAATATTTTCTTCGAAAAACATTGATGTTTTCACCCATATTCTATCACCACTCTTGTCTCAAGTGGTGCAGAAAATAGCTTCTCTCTGAAACTTCCATCCTTCTAAGTTTTAAGCTGCATATACGGTACCCAAAATCTAAGACTATACAGAAATCTATAAACCGTTATCCATTGTATTCCATGAATATGAAGCCATCTGAATTGATCTGAATTGTATTCAGATGACAATGTACTCTAGAGAGGAAATCTTCAATATTTTGTCTTGCTTAAACCATCTCAACATGCTCTTGAAATTAAGTTTAATTTCTCCATCAGGAATTGTTTCCAGGATTTTGTATCACCTCGAGCTCAGCCCAGACAATAGCAGCATTTGCTCAGCTCACCCAAGTTTTAGTCTGACTGACCAGCCAGACCAAAGACACAACCAATGGACATTTATACACTATTAGGATATCTATATGATTGAACAATTGTATGATTCAAACATCACAAATTGAAATTCAAATATAGCTGAGACAGGAAAGACTTGGAAATGAAGCTCTTGAGGTCTGCTTCTTGACGCACAACTTATGGAAACTTTCAAACTGCAAGCCCTATAGGCTTATCAATACAAGAATATTCATTTTTAAATGAATATTCAGCTCTCCACTTAAAGCGATTAATCCTCATGTACATCCATCCTAGTCTATAATTGATGCCAAGATAGAGGTGGGATCACTTAAGTATTTCCTCACTAAAATCTTTACCTGTATGATTTTGTATCTAGAATTGCCTTGCATATGATCAATCTTGGTCCAACGTCCAACTTATATTTGAACCTGTTGAATTCAAAAGCACCATTCCTGAATACAATTAGCATTTTCCTAATCTAGCCTAATTAATGGACATAAAATAATCTGTAAACTATATGTGATATAGTATGATAGTATCTTATGCCTGTATATATTATTGATCCATCCTTAACCTGAGCAAAATAATTATGGCTCATGCTAATATTTGGTCCAGACTGGATTTAACTTGGACCCATTTCTCTCCACTACTTGTTTTTGCACCAACCGATATACCCCTATACGTTCATTCGTGTCATCAATACATTCATGAATGATCATGCCTGGTTATATACTATAACAACCATCTCAGAGAGTAGAACAATTCAATAGGCATCAGACAAATATTCCATCATTATTATAGATTTCCACAAGTCTAAAGATAGCCTCCATAGACAATGCCTTGAATACGCACAGTTGACTTCCTTGTTATTTACAGAAAATTTTGCCTAGTGGCCTACTCACTCTCTTCCAGTTTATTCTGCACCTTAACTCTAGACCTTTTCTTCCATTCCAGGAAACTCTTATTGAGCCGTATAATCCTTTTCAGAATCATTAGACATGGTCACCAATATAACCTTGCTTCCAAAACACTCAATAGCCAATTGCAATCATTTTCTTACATATCTAATGTAAACAATCAATAGTTCCTCCACTGCTCCCTAAGACCTGAATGAGCACTTTTCTCACCTTCTCTCATTCCTAGCTTACTGTATAGTATGTTAACTTAAGACTCTTCTCTACTTGCTTCCTTAATTTCCCATGTATTTAACTTTAAGGATGCAGTGAACTTACAACGTACTGTCCAAAGGAACATCCAGGTAAAACTGTAGCCAACTTAAACATCAACATATTAAATGTGTTCCTATGCAGAGTATCTTGGTTTTAATCTTACATATCAAGAATAGCAATAAATTTTGAGGTACTAAATATTTAGGAAAAACCCTCACTCAATATTCAAAATGATTTTACTGCAGCACAAAGAGCTTTTAAATCCATCTTAAAGGAATTTAAAATCTTAAAATCATGTATTTCTGAGGAAAAATAAATTGCCTCTAAGAGGCTGATATCCTAACTTCCAATAAAGAAATATGAGTATACATTCTCTATGTTCTACAATAAATGATGACCCCAGAGTAACAGGTAAAAAAAAAAAAAAACCTGGAATAGTGGGAATTGAAGGCCAATCTGCATATTCATTATCAGTGTAGCAAAAACATCGGCAATAAAGTGCACCACGAACAGCAAGTTGCCATAAATATCTTTCATTCAACTTTTCCATCATCTTGTAGAAGATATAGAGGAGGAAGCGGACATCATCAGTAGCTGTGCGGACCATTGATTCAGATAGGGGTCTCCGTGTCCAAAATTTTGGATCCTGGATATGAAAGTTAAGATAGATATAAGTCTCCAAACCTAACAAACTAAGGTTACAGAGGCTTCTGTCTAACAAAAATAAATACAAATAAAATAATTATTTATTAATGTATGTACTAAAATAAACTAATTCTTTGTCCAGTTGTATCTGGCTTTAAATGACAGACAGTTTAAGCAATACAGCAGACAATGTTATGCATATAATGTTGCAAAGGGATTTCAGGAATCTATCAAAGAATTTTTTTCAGATATGAAGAGATCAACGGCCCAGCCATCATTTCTAAAGAAGTAATACGCACAATTAGAGTAACAGAAAAGATCTCATATGCATTGATGAATTTCCACTGACCTTTGGGTGTTGATTTGAGGATCGAATAGGGACAAAAGTGTGCCAAAACATGCAAACCAAAATACATGCATGAGCTGAGTGGCTCTTCACCTTTAGTGGAGAACAATATCATAATTTTATTTTTGCTAAACGAAAAGTTACCATTAAAGATAATAAAAAAACATAGTGGATCAAAACTAGCATTCCTCCCCAACAATTCAATGATTGAGTATATACCATTATTACACCAAACTAATGAAACTATGCTGCAACTGACCTGCTTTAGATGGACACGAACCACTTTCTTCTCAGTATATGATATACCTACATTTACATGCCCGTAAGTAAGACAATCAATGAACACAAACAGGACCCAAAAAAATCTGAGAAGAAAGAAACTCTCCACTTCAGATTTTGGAGATATTTGCAGATCAAAATAATGTCACAATAATAACATCTATGAATAACTAGTAAAGCATGGAAAAGGTTCAAATCATAAATTCGTAAATTGCACCTCACAATCCAATTGCATCCCATAAGGGGTTATTTATTAGACATAAGATTAGTAAATCAAGACAAAACCAGCATACTCTAGATTCCTCCATAGATATGCACATTACATAGTTCTCTTAGTTATGCAAGTGACAAAATATATGCTGATTCAAGTTACATGGTTGCAGACTTCAAAAATAAATTCATTTAGTGGTGGCCGAAATGGAATATGTGTCTGTTGCCTGCCTGTGTCAGTGTGCATCATACAAGATATAGCAAGAAAAAGTGATTTCTGTCTAGGTGGTAAAAAAGCTGGCAGTCAAAAATTAGTTCCTGTTTCTCAATATACATAATTTCATCTAAGCTGGTCAGGTTAGAATCTGAAAAAAAATCCTTATTGCATCGTCTTCAAAAGCAAAATAATATTCAATACAATAGAAACTAAAAAGTGCAATAACTATGATGTACAACACATTATGAACTAGTAAGTTAGCATAACAACAACAGAATAGGAGCATTAGAAAGTTAAAACATAATTTGAGCTTAAAATCAAATAATAATGCAGAAAAGATAGCATTGATCAATAATGTTGTCAGACCAATAATGAATTTTCCTCAATTAGAGAGAGAGAGAGAGAGAGAAGACAAAAGAGAACACTAAAAGAAATGAAAAATTCTGTAAGAACATTATACCACAATAGCGTGGATCAGCAAGGAGTCCAACAAAAGAAATGTAGTCATCTGGCGCTCTTGTCCGTCCCTGTTGTTCCTCTATTAGGTAATATGCAATCTGTATGGACATGGATGTATAGACATCGGAACAAGAGCAATTTCTCCCATCAAGCACTCATGATGTAAGTGCACCCAATCAGGACTATATACTTTAAATGAAACAATTGGAAGCAACACCAGTGTAGTATCAAAATTTCAATACAGACAAAGTTTTCCTTTGAAGTGGGTTGAAGGATATCTCGTGGTAGTTCAAATGACCATTCACATATATTTGGTTTAGATAACTCATCATGTCATACAAATAAGTCACGCGATTATCAAATGGGCCATTAGAGGTCATTTGACTAAAATCGCACATGAATGCTCACATAATTTCCACATAGTGGGTTTGAAGGAAATTCTGTCCTTTCAATAATGTAAGGCAGCCAATGTAGCCCTTTGACAAAGTATTAAAGGTGTGAACTCCATAAGTTGTATGAATAAATAATAAAAGGTTTAATGATGGATTGCAAACTTAAATTAGATTGTACTCTCACATTACTCAATGGCTGATGGTAAAGATGTGGGGTAAATTGGAACAGAAAATGCCCTCTCATGGACACAAGACAAAAGTTCAAGATAGAAGTCAAGTTAGAACTCATTCTTGAAGCTCATCACATCCACCCAAGAATAATTACATTAAATCACAAGCTTTTGATTTATAAGCTCATTTGCATTCAAGTGCAGCAGTATTGAATATTATTGCTAAAAGGGCTCTCTGAATTGAGTTGTCTAATAGCAACAAGCCCTTCAGACATTAGCATAAAAGATCCAAAGGGCAGACATAAGCAGGATGATCAATGTTAATGTATTATTCATAGATAAGTACCCATTGGCCCATTTATGTCAAGCCTAACAACCTACCCTATGTCTTCACCTTTTCAGATTTTTGAACCCCAGCTGCCTCATCACTGCAACCACCCCAATTTCTCCCCTTAAAAATGAAAAGAAAATATAGAAACTCACCAATAGAAAACAAATAAAAAGGGAGATTCTTCCTCAACTTTTTCTGTTTTCACCTTTTTTTAAGGAAAGAAAAAGAAAAAAATATGCTTAAGTCATGATGAGTTGCCAATGCAGTCTTCTCTGTTTCAACAGCCAGGCCAGACTGGGTGGATTGACCATAACTAAATAGTTCCCAAGGTTCCCACGTTTCTAGGAAAGCAGTTAATTAGGGTATAGAAGAAATATATGAAACAATTTTCCCCAAAAGCGTGAGGGTAATAATTGAACCCACCTGTGTATCTACCACATTATGCAACTTGATTCCATACTGAAAGTACAATGCCTACAAAATAAGAATCATAATCAAGGTTGAGCTTAACATGTAATGGCATGTTCCACAAAAGCCATCAAAAAGTAATTAATCAGACCTCACTATCTCGCTTGCAGTCATGAATGACTTTTGTGATGAAGTTAGATTCAAGAGCTCGCTTACAGGCTTTCATTAGCTTCTCTCCTCCCTGAATGGCATCGACCAAATATATGGCATCTGAAAATGCAAGCTGCCCCGGATAACACTATGGTCAGGTGTCAATCAATAAATTTATATCCCTCATGATTAACAAAGAAAGATAACAAAATATGAAATTGATGAGAAAATTTATTGATAACGTAAGAACTCATATGGTTTTTACAAAGAAAATGGCTAACAACCTTTTACGGGAACTTTTTCTCCCAGGCTTAACTAATTAGTTTGCAAAATAATTCTCCCAAGATATATTCATAAGGTAGTAATCTACAACAGGTTACCACCATTAACCATTTGCTACAAAATATAAACTCACTCTTGCTTAATAGTTGAAACAGTATAGATTTACATTCAAATTAGTTGATTTATTTAGCCACTTAACATTACCACCCTTTTTTTGGGCTTCTAGGCAAATACATGTTCATTGTACTAGAACATGCATGCATGTGTATATTTATACAAATCATGATATGAAATGGCCTATGAACCTAGATAATATATAGAATGAACTCGTGTTTTAACAATTTATTTGTGTACATAATCGACAAGAGATTAAGTTAGTTAAGCAAAAAAAATCACCTGCATGATGCAAAGAGTTCCATAACGGCACAGGTCAACACCCTCACAATCAAATCCAACAACCAATTGCTTTTCGGGAGAAGGAGAAAGAAACTCAATTGGAAGTTGGGAAGCATGAGTTACTATGTGAATTGGAACCAGTGACAAATGTGCCTCATGGCCATCATCTTCGCCACCTATAGAAATACAGTAACAAACAATCATGCAGCAATGAGAAGACCATCAGCTAACCTCTACCTTCAAGAAAGAGAACAACCAAAGGGAATATAACAGGTTATAGAATAGAAGATACTGTCTGATCTTATTGAGAAGTATCTTTGATTTCACTGATGTAGCAACTGTCCCAAATATGCATAAACACAGTTTCATTCGAAGTAATATTCAAGAGAAAATATAATATAAGATAAATTTCAGTTAAATAATAAAATTAATAAAAATATCCTCTTTTCTCAGGGAAAAAATAAATAGAATATAAATATTTACCTCTGTATTTTTACCAAGAGAAATAAAAGAAAGAGAGACTAAATAAATAAATACATATTTCCCACTACTTTATCTCAGATAAAATGAAGAACTCAGGACAGCCAAGAACTCTGCATTTGCACTAGATTCCCCCTTTTTGATAAGTAACCTTTGAAGAGTACTTGAGTTAAATTCCTTTATTTCTTTCCCTCTCTTTTCATATTTCAAGGGAACCAAAGTAATAAAGGATTTAAAATTTCCTTCATTTTTTTTCTTTTGCTTTCCTTATTTTTCCACAACCAAGAGGAAGAATTTTGGACATTACACAGTTTCTAATTGATACTGAAATTATTTTCCCTACTTTCTCACAAATTGAAAAATGGGAAACATTCAAGCTGAAAACAAGTTTTAGTTCTTGTAAAATCCATATCACACATTAATTTTTTTTTTTTAAAAAGAACCAAAAAAGAACACCAGTTACGAGCAAAACAAAAAAAAAATTGGATATACTAACATAACTACGTAAGTATGAAAAAGAAAAGATGAATACACCCACATAGCAACATCAATAGCAGCAATATACAACACACAATTAAAAGTAATACCAGCCCAAGGTCGACCCAAAAAAAGAGGAAAACCCCCAAAATTATAAGTCAAATTAACACCCAAAAGTTGCTAATAATCAAAATCCACAAAGCAATAAGCTTTAAAATATTTGAAAATAGCCCCAAAATTACATGCAACACCCTCATTTAGAACCTACTAATAATCAAAACCCAGAAACCAACACTCCCAAAACAACGTACTAAAAAAAATATAGTGAACTAAGCCGAGCTTAAAAACAAACAGGAAATCATCACAATAACACTGAAAAAAATGTACAAAATATATATATATATATATATAGAAAATGTCCACATTTAGAAACCAAACCCACATTCCTAAGCTGCCAATGATCAAATCTCAGAAAGCAAAGCACCCAAAAAAGAAAAATCATATCTTTTCACATCTGTTGGAAACCAAACATAAAGCTCAAGTATATGTAATACCTGAGTCAGAAGGCAAAGGTATGTATGTCTGGTAGGGTGAAGCAAAAGCCATGTGTGACCACCAAAGTCCAAAACCCAACTCTCAGATTTGCCAAGTGTTTATTTTTCCTGAATGAAACGCAAGAAATGAGCCATTTTTACAAAAACATTATTGAGCTTTATAAGAAACATGCATGCACATGTTAATGCAGGAGATCACAAATAGTAAAGCTTGACTGACAGGTCAGAGCATATATACCGCATTAAACTTTCGTACATTATGATGATTATTTTCCTTTGTGTAATGATAGCTATTGGATTCATAGACATTATGTGGGAGTCTTGAGACAACAAGACTAGTGTGAGTATGGTTCATGCATTTAGTTTAGTTTAGTTGGGCTCTATGTTTTGTATTGAAATTTTATTTTTTTTGGGCTCCATGCTGGTTCTCTCATGTGTTATTTGTACTCTATCTAGTAAGATTGGGGTCAAATTATGATTGAATTTACTTAGTTTCTTAATTCTTGTATGATTTTTTTTTTTGTTCATATGATATAATTAAATCCGCTTTTATTATATACTAGCCGCAAATTCATATGACACATGGGAATATATATATATATATATATATTATAATGGGATGTAATATATAGAAAGTAACACATTAAGTATTGTCAATTTTTTAAAAAGATTTCTACAAGTATTTTTTATTTCATTTATCTCTACAAATATATTATTCTATTCTATGAGTTAGATTAATATATATATATATATATATATATATATTAAGGTGAATCATATCATTCTAACTTATGTTGTAGTGTGTTATATTTGCTTACTATACAACTAAACTTGATAAGTTTCAAATTTATTATTCAAATTTCTCATCTCTTAACAAATAAAGAGATTATCATGATAATCAAAACTCATCATAAAATTACAATGTTATCTTGACCAAAATTAAAATAAAGCCAAAGGAGTAAAAGATAGACTTTATCATAATTTATTATTCAAACAATTGGTAGGCATATTAAAATCCATAGTCACCATCGCGCACCCTTGGCGCAATGGTCACTCCAAAATTATAATTAGTGTTTATGGGGTATGGGGGTTCAAGTCTCTAAGAGGGAACTTCACACACATATACACTTAAATTAGGTTAGAGTAGAATTTTTATCTTACATATATATAAAAAAATCCATAGTCATAAAAGGGAGAGAGAGTAGAGAGAGAAAAGACTTTTTGATGAAAAATTTTAAAAACACAATACCAAAACACATATTAATAAATAAATAAATAAAACTATCAACCTTAATTAGAGTTATAAGAAAGAACAAAAATTCACCCAAAAAAAGTAGAGAGAGAGAGAGAGTACTCACAATTTTTGTGTGGGAAAAATATGGATTGAATGTGAGAAATGATATCAAATTTATACAAAATAAAAAGGAAAGAAGAAGAATCAAATTATAAGAAAAGAAAAAAGATGAAGGAAGTGTAATAGTGATGCAGACAGTAGTGGGGAAGGTAAAAAGGCAAAGAGGGAATAGAAAGATTTGAGAAAGTTTAATTGTAGGTGTGAACTAATATGGAGAAGAAGAGGTTTTTGTTTTTGTTTTTATTATTTTTTTGTCGAGAGTAGTGAGAAGAAAGGTTTAAAAGAGAGGGGGAAAAAAAACAAAATAAAAGAGGTAGAAAATAAGTAAATGATATGGCTCAATGAAGAATGGAAAGAAAATGGCACTCAATGTTGAAAGGAACTTATAATATAGATTGATGATGCACAAAAAATAAGTAGGCTAAATGCTCCGGGCTTCAATGGGTTAGTGATTGCTTGAAAGGCCTGAAAAGAAAGAAACACAAGATCAAAGGTAACTGGGGTGAACCGGCCAAGAACCCTCCGATACTTTAGTTTTTTCTCTAAGACTCAAGAATTCCAACTTTAGGAGTGGTGGAAACTTACTTTTATTTGATATGGATGAGACCTTTTATAGTGAACTTTGGAGTGGTTACTAGTTTTGTAACTTTCTCAATGTGGATGGAAGTTAGAAGGTTCAAATTTAACTTCCATAACTGCTATGGAAGTTTAGAAGGTTCAGTCTTATCTTTTATAACTGCTATCAGAAGTTAGGAATTTAGTGGGAAGTTATAGTGATAATAAGGATCTTGCTCGTACTTCTTAATAGTGGAACGTGGTCCGAATTAAAAGTTTTTGAACATAAATTTATTCTGAAAGTTTCTAAGGGTTGGGAGGTCGTCTAGGTGCTTCTATGCTAGACAACCTTCTTACCCTTGGACGACTTTCTTATGCTAAACGACCTTCTTATATTAGGACAACTTTTCTGGACTTGGACGACACTATGGCCGAATTGGAGATGGTCTAATTTTTGGTTCACCATCATAGACAATATTTGTGAGGGCATGTAGTGCATCATATTGGCCACAAAGAATTAATTTTGTAATAGACAATCAATAAAGATGGAAAACCAAAAAAGGAAATATATATATATATATATATATATAAAATGTTGTGGCCACTGATGTAGCTCAATAGGAACATATTAACAATAAATAAAAAGAACTTTGAATATAAACAATAGATAATTAGAGTTATGACGGGTGGTGTATCACTTTGGGTGTAGTGCAATAGACAATTCTAAAAAAAAAAAAAAAAAAAAAAAAAAAAAAAGACAATCAATAAGATGGAAAACTAGAAAAAAAAAAAAAAAAAAATAGTGACGTAGCCACTGATATAACTACAGTAAATAATACGCTTCAACTTATATATATAAAAGCTACTATGATTGTGTCAAAATAAATAGACAAAAAAAAATTAGAAATGTGAGGAAAAAAAAGTGATGGTTTGATAGTGCCTTTACCTCTTTGTATATATCTTTGTAGTGTGAATATTTATTTAACTTATTTCTTTAAAAAAAAAAGTATAGTATACTAATTTTTCAATTAAATTTAAATATAATAATTGTATTATGCAATATGCATCAATCTAATGATTTCAATTAGAAATTACAAATTTTTTCACAGACTCACGAAGAGTGAAAGAGATTAAGGGTTTAATTTTCTTATAAGAATATTAAGATTGAACATTAATTATGGGATATAATTTCTTCTATAAGAAATATTACTACTTTTACCAAATCATCTACAAATTAAAGGTTTTACGTTGGTTAATTCATCGTTTGATATGACAAATTTATTAATAACTAATAATTTGGTAGAGTTTATATGTACAGTTGCATACTTGAATTTGTAAGTAAGTTCCAGTTTACTCAATTGGTAAAATTTCTGATAGTTATATAAGAGATTTGGGGTTCAATCCCCGTTCACACCAAAAATTGATTGGTGTCTTGGTTTGATGATAAATAGTTATCATTAGAAGCGGGCGTCATGAGTTGAAACTCTTAAAATGGTTATATAAGAGATTTGGGGTTCAATCCCCGTTCACACCAAAAATTGATTGGTGTCTTGGTTTGATGATAAATAGTTATCATTAGAAGCGGGCGTCATGAGTTGAAACTCTTAAAAAAAATGTATTTGTAAAATTAAGTTTAGATTTAAGAAAATGAGAAAAAAAAAAATATATATATATATATATACACACACACACAACTAGACTTTGTATTTATTTCTAAGGAAAAAAACTATGTACCGTTATTTTTTTTTTTTTTTTTTTTGAGAAACAAACACACACACACGCACAGGGGAGAGGGAAAGGGGTTCTAACACAAAGACACACCATAACTCCACTCAAAAACTATGTACCGTTATTTTGGTGTTGTATATCCGATCTTTTAATTAAATTTAAACATATCCTTATATTAACCAATAAAACATGTTATTATTATTTTTAAATAATTAAATTTAATGTAGTTATGTATTTGAATTTAATCCAACTACCTAATCCATTGCATCTAAAATATATATCTAAGTTTTTTTTTTTCCTATTTCTAATTAACATACGAAGCCCACAGAGGAATTTCAGACTCAGTTAAAAGGAAGAACAGCTCCATGCTTATTATATGCAATCAGTGCAAGATAACAATAAATTGATAGTTTTTTTTTTTTTTTTTTTTTTTTTTTTTTTTTTTTTTTTTTTTGTGAGAAACAGATTCACAGTTTAATGTAGTCCCCTTTATTTATCATGAGAGTAGTGTCTATTGTAATTGAAATGGTGGATGAGTTTTCAATTAGCATTTGCACTTATTTTTTAGGCATACATGGTCAGACACAGACTTTGAAACTGGCATATACCAATGGACTCAGTGCTAAGAGAGAGTAGGTTGCAACTATATATGGTCATGTACAACACCTTATATATATGGCTTATTCTTCTTCATTTGTTAGAATTGTAATCATTCTCAGAAAGATAGTGATCGAAAACAGAATTAAAAACGAAAGATGGATGAGCTACGTACCATAAATGGATTTCTTATGTGATTATAAGAAGATTTGTTAACCAAAACAAAAGGAAAAGAAAAGGTAGACAAATAGTATTGTATGAAAGGCGTTATAATAGACACAATTCACGTGAATTCTCTGTTCGTGCTTCAAAGTTAGGGCAAAATCACACCGTGTGTATTCACAAACTGAAATCGTGGGTTAAATTCACAATTTCAGTTATTGAAACACACAGTAATAAATGTTTTTTTTTTTTGAGAAAACAGTAATAAATGCTTTTAGATTGTCCAATAATTGAAATGTTTGGGGTATTTTATGGGTGGTCCTTGTCAAGTTTGCACGTATAAATTATGTTGGTCAATCAGATTCATCTTTCATGCTTTAAGTATGCCTTGGCTTGTAAAAAAAAAAAAAAAAACTTATTAAGTCATGCATTTATGACCTATTTACTAGTATGAAAGTTGCATAAAATAAAGAGATGATATTCAGGCAATCGATGAGTTGTTAAGAAAAATAAGTATTTCCTTTTAATGTCTCAATAACTATAATCTTAAAATGCTTTAACTTCTCAAGAGGCTTTTTTTTTTTTTTTTTTTTTTTTTTTTTTTTTTTTTTGGAGAAATAATTACAACATGCTGCTAACCCCGCAACTCGAACCCTTTCCCCCCAATTCAGCTACAAGGCCTTTGGCCTTCTCAAGAGCCTTGATTACTCAATTGACTAGTCTTGTTTACAAGGAAAATTAAAATTAAAATCTCCTCTCTACTAACTATAAAAGTATTTTTTTAATTAAAAAAAAATTTAACTTGCATTGGTTATCTAGACATATGCAGCATTAGTTCAAATTGGACTTTCCCGTTATAAATAACCCAATATTTTATAGTGAATTTGAAACTTACACCTTAATTAAGATATTCATATATTCTTCTAGTTCTCTTTAATTATATAAACAAAGCAAAAAAAAAGAAAGAAAAAAAATCACATAACTTGCACCTAATGGGAGGGAAATCTGGTCAAAGTTTTTGACATGCGAAATTTGGATATTCATGTCGTTGAGTTTTCACAAGCATGAATTGGTTCTGCTCAAGAGCCTTAGAGGTTAACTGACATTTCTTGAAATTTCTAAAAAAATGTTCAAAGTTCAAATCCTTCCTCCACTCTTACTTATAATTATCAAATTAATATATATATATATATATATATATATTTATTTATATAAAGAATTGGTTTTGTGACTTTATTTACAAATTAAAATCACAAAGTCATTAGTATTTTATTTATTTTTTTTTTTAATTTTGGAAAAACAACTTAAAATCAAGGATATCACATTTCTTTTTTGTTGCAAAAATATTATTTTAGTCCCTACATTTTGGGGTCATTGTTAATTTGGAAGTAATTAATTTGTTCCTTAATATTTTCAACTTGCAATTAATTTGGTCCCTATTGTCAACATACTAATGAAATTTGACTATAAGTTTATTGCACGTTAAAAATATCATGAATCAAATTGACTACTACCTAAATGGTACTTTTGCATTTTGTGTGTGTGTGTGTGCGCGCGCTTATATCAGTGTGACACGTCTTGTCTTATTGCACTAGATAGACATGCAAAAAGCTTGCTCAATACTAATGGATTTATATGAACAACGATATCGTCAGATTCTTTCTATTAAGAATTTTTTTCAAAATAATTTGATAGTTGGAGGGAAAGGGAGATTTGAACTCTGAATGTATTTATTAGAACTACCTGGAGTTGCAAACTCGTTGAACCACGAGGTTCTTAGCATTTAGAAAACCTATTTTGAATATCTCTATTCCCATATATTATATGGGGAAAATATGGGCTCGTTATCCTAGACTGACCTCATTTTAGCCTTTCCCAATTCTATTTGATGTATGTGGGTGAAACTCATGAATGTACAATTAATACACTATAATAGATGTTATTATTTTTGGTCACTTTACAAGTATAAATGCTTGTGGGGTGTTGGGGGCAAGGGCAGCTGGGGTTTAAGTTTCTAGGAGGGAACTTCACACACATATACACTCAGATTAGGTTAGAAGAGAAATTTCATCTTGTATAAAAAAAATAAAAATAAAAAATAAAAAATCTACAATAATGTATTCTTAACAAGGTAGTCAATACTGTACCAGTATATATACCAGTATCGAAATATCAACGTTTCATACCAGTTTAAATACCGGTCATACCGGCCAATTTCGGGCAATACCGGCCGGTACCAGGCGTACCGGCCGGTACAGGAAAAAAGTTTTATTTATTTATTTATTTTTTTTTTTTTAAGTTTTGTAATTTTTGAATTTTTGTTAGGGTAGAATGGTAATTTATTTGCATTAACTTATTAGTATTATTTTTTTTTCTTAGTATACAATGGTAACTTTTAAGCTTTCTATTTTTTTTTAATTGATATTTAAGTCTAAAACCATGAATAATTAGTTCTGAATTGAGGAAATGTTTTATAGTAAAATTTTATATTTATTATAATACGCGCGCGCACACACACACACACATACATACATACATACATACATACATACATATATATATATATATATATTTATTTATTTATTTATTTATTTATTTATAAATATAAAAAATAGTGATAAACCTGAAACGATACACCGGTATTAATCGATATCCAAAATATATCGTACCGTTGGCCAAACCGGTACAACCTCCGGTATGATATTGACTCTCTTTCTTCTTAATACAAGAATAATAATACCATAGATAAACCAATTTTGATATTTTTTATAGGGTAGATATTCAATAATTACTTTTAATTCAAAGAAATTGTTAGAGCGACGACTTTATTAATGTTCTTAATATTGTGTTTTTTTTTTTTAATTTTTTTTTATTGATGGGTTAATATTGTGTTCTTAATAATACTTTATAACTGAAGGGCTCTTGATCTAGACCAACCCATTTTGGTCGTCTCCCAGACCCAACTATTTATTAACACAAGTGGCTGGACCCTCTACCAGCACCAATGGGCCTATCCACATTGACAATGAGATCAACAAACCAACCCTCCATTTCTAGCCCAAAAAGAAAAGTTCCAGCCATCTAGACTATGCCACACCCACATGTTAATACAAAAAGGTGATAGTTCATCACTCTACCATCTCTCCCTCCAATCCTAACTTCCTAATTAATCTCCCCCGCCTTTTACAAGAATGCCCCACTTAAGTCCCTATTATTATTATCCAAACCCACCACCATGCAAATCGCATATTAGATTCACTAAACACGGGTGATTAAGATATTAATAGCTTCATGCAACAAAAAACAAATCGAATCTATTTCCTTAAAAAACTGTAAAATAAGTCCCATGCAATGCAACGACGCAAAGGTCAAGGTCACATATACTTGAAATAGAAAGTTTAAACCACGCCCCCAATTAGCGCGTGTTAACATTCCTAATTACCCCAAAAAAAAAAAAAAGTTACTGGTGCTTATTATTATTATTATTTTTTTGAGAAAAGGTGCTTATTAAAATTGATTTAATATGAGTTTCACTTAATAAAAAAATTAGATAAATAAAAGGAAAAAAAAACATAAAATTGGTCTCATAACTTATTTTAATATATTTTTTCTCTTTATAAAACTGACCCCACAACTTATAATGTTAAAAAAAAACATAAAGTTGCAAAAAAAGAAAAAAGAAAAAAATGTAACACTTGTTGCTCATTGAATCACAATCTTTAACGGATTTTTCATTACGAAAAAGATTGGCCAAAAATCTGAGAGAGGGAGAAACCAACATGTGGTTACAAAAAAGTACACAACCCTTCACCATGTGAGAGACTGGAAAGATTCTGGACTTATTTGGTAGAAGAATTTGAATAATATTATTTATAAATTTTTAAAATTGGTAGAAGAATTTGAGTAATATTATTTATAATTTTTTGAAATACATATGAATAAAAAAATGTTTGAAAATATGTGTAATGTTTTTTAAAAATTAAAAATGAATTATCAAACCGGACTCAGTCTCTTCCACTAACAAAGGTCGCAAAGTCTTGGATTTGTAGCAGCTTTTTTATAAGGAACTAACCAACCATGTTCTGCCACATCAGCATATGATGCAATGCCATTGTGGGTCCTAGCTGAGCTGGCAGGATCTTGTAGTGAGAGCCACAAAGGAAGGAAGGAAGGAGGGGAAGGGAATTTTGTTAGTAGGTTTGGACATGGACATGGACATGGACATGGACATGGGGGCATTTCTCTTTTCTTTTTCTTTCTAAAAAGGAGTTAAGAGTCCTATCCACTTGGGTCCCACATTGCCCACAACTTCTTTTGTTGGTTCTCCACCTTTTTTGTTGATCAGATCCTCTTTGGTGGAACCATCATCTCTTTGCAGAATCTATCTTTTCCCACGTTTATCTTTCTCCACTCTCCTCTCTCTCTCTCTCTCTCTCTCTAACTGTTAGTTCTTTCTAGTTTTTACCTCGCGCATTCTTATGTTGGGTCAACAATTTTCATGTGTTTCTTGCTGTTTTTATGTGATTTTCAGTTTTAGTTTTGGTTTTTTTTGAGGTGGGTTGGTTGTGCTTTTGTAGCAAACTTTCTGTGTTAGCGTTTGTTTATTTATGGTTTTCAGTAAAAATTGGTGATTTTGTGAAGTGGGTTGGTTTTAAGTACTTGTTAGTTTGTGCTTTATAATGTATTCTTGCTGTTTGTTTATATTATTCAATCAGAAGATTTGGTCAATTGAGGTGGGTTGATATTGGGGACCAGTGAAGAAGTGAATTTTTCAAAAAGTGACTGGTTTTGCTGCTTGGGTACCTGAATTTTTCCCAAAAGTTGTCTTTTTGAAGTAGGTTGTTCTTGGGTAATTGTGGAGTTGTATTTGTTCGATGAAACAGTTAAAATTTTGCTTTGTGGCTAGGCAGGTCTTTTGGTTTATGATTGTGGGTTTTGTATAAAAGAATGGAAATGGGATTTTTTTTGTGAAGTTGGTGAACATATTAGGATTTGTCAGTGGGGATAGTGGTGAAGGAAGAGAAGGATGAGAGGAGGAAAAGATGAACAAAAGGTGTTTAGTCCTATGTTTCCTAGGCTTCATGTAAATGATACGGAGAAAAGAGGGCCAAAAGCACCTCCAAGGAACAAAATGGCTCTCTATGAACAGCTCAGTGTTCCATCTCAAAGGTTCACCCCTGGTTCAGCGTCCATGTTGCCAATTCGGTCCAAAAACAGCAGTAGCTTGGTTCCTTTGACATCCTCGAGCCATGTGAGTAAAAAATTTATGGCTTTATGTTCATTAGTCATTGATTTATAGTTCTCATAGACAATAGTTTTGGTGTTAATAACTGTTTAAATTTACTGTTTCTGTTTGGTATGTAAGCAGTGACATATTGACATGCCTTGTCTGTGCACTATCCTGTCATAGGTAGATACTGTTGAATAAAATTTATACTGTTTGATTGAACAATGACTTTGTCCCCCACCCCATCATCCCCAATTTCTGCTTCTGGTTCTGCAAGGTGGCTTTGGTTGCCTTGTATTAAAATGGGTTTTACTAAACATATGGAAAGGTTTTCGGAATGAATATGAATGCTTTTACTTCTGTGGTATTTTATCTTGTCTGATCATGTGAAGTCATCCGTTGTTGTAGGCTGGTGGCCACCAAAAGAGTATCTTTACTCAGCTCTGCAACTCCTCTTCTTCTCATCGAGCAGAGAATCTCCACTCTTATTCTTCCATTGGGGTTAAGTTGAACAATAAGGTGGCAAGTCATGAACAGAATTCCAAGAAGCCTACAACTTGTCAAAGTTTGAATGCAACAAGGCTATTGTCATCATCTGCTAAATGCAAATCATTTCAATCATGCAAATTTTCCAAATTTAAGAGCTACTCTTCAAAGAAGCTCGGAGATGAGGATGATAGAGTTCCTACCCCTGGCCAAGGAATAATTCCACATCGTAGCAACAGTCAGTGCAGCAGAGATAGGGAAAAATCCCCTTGCTTGAGCTTAAAATCTTCAGTTAAACTTCAAAATGCTTCTGATGGGCAGTCAATTAGAAATGCAACCATTGACCTAAAGTCAACAGAATTTGTGACGCAGCAAGCTGAAGAGGACTCAAGAGTGTCTCAGAGTAATCAGGACCCTGGGGAAAGCTCAGATTCAATCACATCAACTAGATATAAGAATTTGGTGGATATGTCTTTAACACTGTCAAATAAAGTTAAAAATTCTGAATCATTAAAGAGAATACATGCAACTTCTGATCAAGAAAAAAGAAGCAGTTTGGTGGATAAGTTGAACAGATTACAAGATTCTAATACACAGTTGCAACAAGTGTTTGTGGCTGCGCAAGACAGAACAGCCCTCAGAGATGACATCATAAAATGCAGAATAGGCATAGGCAAGGAAAACACTTCAAAGTTGAGCAGTGAATCATGCTCGAGGCCATCAATTGGAGACCATTATCAAAGTCTTAATGGGCTTACAAATGGCACTGAGTGTCGTGAAGAAAAGAAATGTGGATCTATGTCGGCTTTGGATATCTCCCCTGATGATGTTGTTGGAGTGATAGGTGAGAAACTATTCTGGAAAGCGAGAAGAGCTATTATCAAGTAAGTATTTCTTGCCTGGTGATTGCCGTGCACATTTACTTCTGCTTAGCTATTTAAAAAAAAAAAAAAAAAAAAAAAAAAAAAAAAAAAAAAAATAAATAAATAAATAAGAACCCGTTGTAATTTTTTTATAGCGTTTTTAGCATCCATATCTAGATAAGATCTGCCCATAAATATAACTTTATGTGCATTGATTGGTGTAGCTGCACTAAATCATTTTATTATCAAATGAGTTCTTAATTTAAGATCTGTATCCATTCATTTGTGGTCTGGTTTGAAGAATCTGATTTATGGTTGCACATGCTTGTGCAAGTTGTAGAAAGTTTTGATAATTGATTTGTCATTGTCATTCTAATGTATTCTTGGTTATGGTAACAGTTTAAAGTTCTCTCTCTCTCTCTCTCTCTCTCTCTCACAGCACTAACCATTGACCCTTTTTTGTGTGTATGTTTTGGTTGTGGGAAGTAAATCATTGACGAATAGAACTAGTAATGGCAATTGTTCTCATTTTTTCTACTAGGAACCCTACAATTAAGAATTTTGGACGTCTCTCAACATGCAACCATTAGACTCTGTTCATACTGCTCTGATGTCTTTGCTCATGCATTTACTTAAAAGTTAAATTATATAGTATCATTTTTTATAGGTGAATTTGTCAGGCCACCAATATTTTTTTGTCTTTATACACGTAAACACAATTGCTCAATACATCTAAAGTTCACAATGGAAAGATTTTAAGGATATATACTTTTAGTACAATCATTTGATTGATAGACATTTTAAAGGAAATTATGATACGATGACAAGATCAATGAAATAGAAAGGTACAATGATAACACAAAGGGAGAAACAAATGATAAAGACGTAAAATTAGTACTATTAGGAAAACCATCTATTCTTTAATGAAATTTCCCATCTACACTTTAATCGTCTTTCTATTGCTGGGTTCTTTAGAACTGTTGCTATTGAGACAAATTTTTGTTTCTTGTGTGTGTTTGTGTGAGTGTGTTTTCTTGTGTACTCCAGCCCTTGTACCAGGTTACTAATAGAAAACGTATCAGTTGACTAAAGGGCTCAGTTTTCAGGGGATGACTGACTCTGTAGCTAACTTGGAAGGTGTGTCTTCCATGGTTACATTGCATTTCTTCCTCTGTCTTAAAATGGTTACACCGGATATAACATTTTGCAAGTTTGCAAGACTGGATCTATCCCCAGCTTACTTCATTTATATTCTATCACATACATTATTCTTAAAAGGGTCATTACTTACTGTAAAGACTAAAAACCTTTTGGACTGTAATTATAAAACGATTATTAGTGCAAACTGACCAACATTAAATCCTTAAGCCACCGACAAATGGAGAAAAGACCCATTTTTTTTAAATAAGAAAAAAGGAAAATTGATCAATTGGGATCAGGAAAATGTGTTACAGATTTTTTTAAAGAAAAATGTGTTCAAATCCATTTGGAATCATTACACATTTTAGTATTGTAAAGCTTAATATATATAATTTTCTTTTTTTTTTTTGCTTAGCTTTGAATTGATGAGTGTTGAAATTATCAACATTACTTAACCAAAATAGTTGTCTATCAATATCAATATTCACTATTATTTAAGGCTTGGTAGAAATTAATTTTCTGATTGAGCTTGGAAGGGAAGTTTCTATATGTTTTAATGTTTTGCTTGATCGAAAATGTTGTTCTTCAAAATCTTTAATCAGCTTTTTGACAGTTTTTGTTTTTTTTTGGCATGTCCAAATCTATCTTAAATACATTATATTGCTTGATCGAAAATGTTGTTCTTTCAAAATAATCAGCATTTTGACAGTTTCTTTTTGTTTTTTTGGGGGCATGTCCAAACCTATCCTAAATACATTATGTTACAAGCTTAAGACATGGATTGTCGAATGGAATTTGCCAATATAAAAAATGTAACACATATATAGATGTGTGTGTCCAAATCTGGGAATCAACCTCCCCAAAATTTGGGATAAGGCCACCTACTAGCTGCCTTTCTCAGATCCTGTGGAAGCCCTGTGTTCTAGACTTCTAGGTACCATGTCAAATTTTCAGATCATTACAGTCTTTCTTAAACCATAGACGGTATTCAAGAGTTTGGGGAATGGGGATTGAAGGAGGTCAGAAACTTTTTTAGATTGGTCTTTTCAGAGTTTTCAATGTAATATTCAAATCTGATGCCACATTTTTGGGATTTTTGGTTTACAGATTCTTACATCTTTACCAAGTAAGTGCATTTCTATTTTTGGGAATTTGTCAATCAAAAACACCTTATCTGTTTATAAGTGAAGTTCTTTTGCCTTTCTTGTTCTGGATGAACAATGTTTTCTTTATGGGTTTTTCTAGACTAATCTCTTCCTTTTGGTTTTATCGTCATTTACCCATGTCTCTTAACCCACACCGTATGTGTTGAATTTGTTTGGTCTAACTTCTTACATGGACAATTTTTTAATAAATTATATGTTTACTTTCCAAATTTTTTATGATTGGGTTTTTTAGCTTTTGATCCAACTTTTTTATGTTATTATTTTCAAGTCAACAAAGATTGTTCGCGGTGCAAGTGTTTGAGTTGCATAGACTGATAAAGGTAAGCTGGTCGTTGCTTGGTTAAACTGCCAATCTGCTTCTTCCATTAGATTTGTCATGTGTTTCCTGGTTTTTGCAATCCAGTTTATGGAGAAAGCAGTTACATTACTCTTCATATTGGAACAGGTACAAAGATTGATTGCTGGCTCGCCGCATATTTTACTTGAAGATAACTTTTATTTGGGCAAGCCTTCAGTAAAAATATCTCCACTGAAGAAATTGCGGTCTGAATATGTTTCAGAACCAACATTTCCCCCGATTGTTAAAGCAAAAGATAATATTCCAAGATCAATTCCTATCACTGAATATCAAGATGAAAATGTGGTTAGAAAGTTCCCACTCCCTTCTGTCAATTATGACACCAGCAAAGGATTGAATACCGAGGAATCAAATTTTGGGCTTTATTCTGCAAATACTTCTTTAGCTCCTGGGAATACCTATACGAAACCAGCCCCGTGGTATTTCCAACCACCACCAGGAAATCATTGGTTAGTTCCTGAAATGTCTCCATCTGAAGGACTTGTGTACAAGCCCTCTGCAGGGTCATGTCCAACTGCAGGTTTCATGGCACCAGTATACAGCAACTGTGGGGCTATGAACCTGAGTCCAGGAAGCGGAGACTTTTTAAACACTGCTTATGGTGTTCCTGCTACTCCCCAGTGGATTGGAATTTTTCCGAACACAACTCCTTTAGGCCAGACATACTTTCCT
Organism: Quercus lobata; assembly: GCF_001633185.2. NCBI lineage: Eukaryota > Viridiplantae > Streptophyta > Magnoliopsida > Fagales > Fagaceae > Quercus > Quercus lobata. The sequence goes on along the minus strand of NC_044908.1, from coordinate 17,549,239 downwards.
CCATATGGCCCGTCAGTGATGCATCAATCTTTATCTGATTCAGCTATTGAGCAAACAAGCCCATTTACAGGAGTTCAGTTAGATGGGCAGGAAAATCAATTATCAGTTGGAGACATCAATCTTACATTACCTCAGCAAAGCTCATGTAACATATCCAGCCCGGTAAATCAAGTAATACAATGTCATGTTGGGAAATTCCCTGCATCAAAAGAGAGTGAATTACAGGGAAGTACAGCAAGCAGTCCCTTTGAGAGGACCAAAGGAGATGCACTTCCTCTTTTTCCCACATCACCAACAATTAAGGCATTGGATCAAAATGTGCCAAGTGGTGAGCATCGGACACAAGTGATTAAGGTTGTACCTCACAATCCAAGATCAGCAACTGAATCAGCAGTACGGATATTTCAGTCAATACAGGAAGAAAGGAAACAATTATGAGACATACTGAGCAGGGAATGAAGATATGCATATTCGCTATAAACGTGTTTGATTATTTTGTATCTATAATCATCCTGTATCTATCATATGTTAATAAATTTGTAAATATATTTTTGAAAGATTGAAAAAGCTTTCAGTTTTTGCTTTGTACTTCCATGAATGTATTGAACAGAATTTTTGTTGGGAGTCATTCTTTGCCATATAGATGAAATTTGATAAAAAGGCACTGAACCTATTGGCAATGGTTGATAGTAACAGATATGCTTAAACAAGAAGAAAGGGCAATTTATATCAAATTATCAATGTAGACCCATTCACTGTTGGTTATTCGAGACCATTGCCATGAGGGCAAGCTCTGGTCATTGAAATCCCAGTTTCCTCCCTCTTTCATTCATTCTTTCCTAAATATTCCAACTCTCCAAATAATTTGGGGTTTCTTTCTTTTTTCAGTTTTCTTTAGTCTTTTGCTAGTTTGGACATGTATTTGAGTACCGGGTACCCCCAAAAAAGATACGGGTTGCTTAAGTATCTCTCCCTGCAGAAAGATTTAAATCATAGCACATAGGGTTTTTCACAAATTGTTGAAATGTTGAGGGAGCGGGAGTTACAAAGATTCTATTCTCGTCAAACAAGCTCTTCCAAGATATGACACATATTGGTTAAAATGTTAAGTTGTTAATTAACTACACTTACAGGCAACAATTTATTTGTACTATTACAACATTTAGAAAATAATATTGGCAACCATGGTAGTTTGTTATTGGTAGATAATCTTTGAGAGATGCAAAGACCACATTCGAAATAAGGGAAGATGTCAGTTTTGTAATTCCAAAATTGGTGCATTTTGAAAGAGATGAAGATAAATACTTAATATATTTTACTAGGAGTTTCACAAATTCATTAATTTTTTCTTTTTAGAAAAGTGATATGAAAGTCAAATAATCAAGTGAAATATCCCCTTAAGATTGAAAAATGGTTAAATCCAATATTGGAGTTTGTCTTTCACAAATAGGATCTGCCTTCATGTGAGAGGAGGGTTGATTTTGTCTGATAGATGTGATAACCTATCCAATATTAATTTGGATTTGAAATTCAATTCTAGGCTAGAACTAGGGAGAATAGGAATTTTTTTTTTTTTTTTTTTTTGTTCATAAAGTGACTCAAATTGTACAGTGGCGTGAAGAAAATGAGGATATTTCTTTAACCATAACTAGTACATGCTTTATCTTTCCGATTAAAGGAGACATAATTGAAGCATTCTAACAAGCCCATGATGTCCTCACTCCTTAGCTAACAAACCTATCTCGGAGAGAGGAGATTTGTGTTTGATCAATGCCTACTATAATGAACACTGAACTACTGGTTGAGCTTTTATCATAATCTAACCTCATTGCACACGGTGACCTAAAAGTTTCCATAGGATGAAGAGGAATAGATTCAGTTCTGATTATGAGAACCGAGTTAACACATTTTTGCACAAGTGACAAAAAGTAGTTGGACAGGGTTCAAGCCTTTGCAATGGTAGCTATAGGAATTAAACTAATTCTAGAACACGTGAGAAGAAAAATAGAGAAGAATACACAAAGAACAATTACACAACACAAGATTTACGTGGTTCAATTCTAGGACTATATATGCCTATAAAGTTCTAGCAATTTCACCTTGTTAGGGAAAATAATACAAATGTTGCTTACAATCATCAAACCCTAATTTAGAAGCATGGACTATCAGTTTTAGTTTCCACTTCATGGACTAAGCCTCACAAAAATCTCATTAATACAGTAATACTTCCAAGTAAGGGAAAATAATACAAATGTTGCTTACAATCATCAAACCCTAATTTAGAAGCACGGACTATCAGTTTTAGTTTCCACTTCATGGACTAAGCCTCACAAAAATCTCATTAATACAGTAATACTTCCAAGTTGGTTGGTTACAAAATTGAATGGATCAATAAAGAAAAGTCTCCATATTTCCCAATAGTTGGAAGATCCCTTATTGGCCTATGAGAATTCGCTTTCCTTTAGCAGGAGATATGCAAATCGAAAAATATATTCCCTATTCAAATTGCCAACTAAAATTGCACATCACTTGGGCTTCTTACACTCATAGGAATAGACTTAATCACCTTATTGGCTTCAAAATAAAGGAATACATAATCTTAATCTATTAAGTTTTCTTTCCACTGCTCTGAGATTAGGTCAATAAGTGAACTAATATTAATACGTTGAGACATTATTTTGTAAGATTAATTGATGGGTAACCATTTATCGTCTCAAACGCTTACATCCTCACTATTTCCAATTCTCCATTAGAGACCAAGGGATAAAATCAACATTATTTTGTAAGATTAATTGATGGGTAACCATTTATCGTCTCAAACGCTTACATCCTCACCATTTCCAATTCTCCATTAGAGACCAAGGGATAAAATCATAAAAACTCTCCTGCTTAAGTTATGCTCCCTTTTATGAGCAATTTTGAAAACTTGTGCATCCATGAAAGAAGAATTTGGGAAGTATTTAGACTTCCAATGTAGTGACCCCACCCCACCTGTGTAAATATTGTCCGCTTTGGGATCTCATACCCCTTACGGTTTTGTTCTCCCCCAAAGCACATAGCAATGGGGGGAAAAGACATTTACACATTGAAGGGAGGTCATTCCTTATAAACACATTCTCATATGCTTCCCTAGGTGATGTGGGATTCCATGGAATGCAAGACCCCTCTTTTTGGGTCACTACAATCCACCCCCCTTAGGGGCACATGCGTCCTTGCATGTGGGGCCCACACTTCCAGTTAGGGCATGACTCTGATACCATTTGTAACGACCCCATCCTACTTGTGTAGATATTGTCTGCTTTGGGGTCTCATATCCCTCACGGTTTTGTTCTCCCCCAAAGCACACTGCAGTGGGGGAAAAAGCCTCTACACATTGAAGGGAGGTCATTCCTTATAAACACATTCTTATGTGCTTCCCTAGGCGATGTGGGATTCCTTGGAATGCAAGACCCCTCTTTTTGGGTCACTACAATCCACCCCCCTTACGGGCACACGCGTCCTCTCATATGGGGCCTATACTTCCGGCTAGGGCATGGTTCTGATACCATCTGTAACGACCCCGCCCCACCTGTGTAGATATTGTCCGCTTTGGGGTCTCATACCCTTTACGGTTTTGCTCTCCCCCATTACTGTGTGCTTTGGGGGAGAACAAAATCGTGAGGGGTATGAGACCCCAAAGCGGACAATATTTACACAGGTGGGGTGGAGCCGTTACAGATGGTATTAGAGCTATGCCCTAACTAGAAGTGTGGGCCCCACACGCGAGGACGCGTGTGATCGTAAGGGGGTGGATTGTAGTGACCCAAAAAGGGGGGGGGGGGGTCTTGCATTTCATGGAATCCCACATCGCCTAGAGAAATACATGAGAATGTGTTTATAAGGAATGACCTCCCTTCAATGTGTAGAGGCCTTGACCTCCCTTCAATGTGTAGAGGCCTTTTCCCCTACTGTTGTGTGCTTTAGGGGAGAGCAAAACCATGAAGGGTATGAGACCCCAAAGCGGACAATATCTACACATGTGGGGCGGGGTCGTTACATCCAACACCATGTATAATAGAGAGTGAGGATTGTGGATCAATCTCAATCCTCGTTTCTTCCATAAGGCTAAATTGAACAATTTAATTTATTTAATCCCCATGTCCCCATCACATTTTGGTCTACATTGTTTGACCCATTTCATCCTATGTGTCATTTCATTTCCTTGTGTTGTGTTAACCCTTCCAAATATCTATTATGTGCATTTATTTATAACTTAGAGCTATTTCATAATTTTTTTTTTTTAAATTTTTTTTGAGAAAGAGCTATTTCATAAATTGAATACTCAATGTCACTACTTTACCATATTATCTTAGGGTACGGTCTCATGGATCATGTTTAGGAAAGAAGTAAATTTCAAATGAATTGACATGAGTGCTTAGAGAATATCATTTAAATCACACCCTTATTTTGTGACTTATAACCGAAACATATATGTTGGCTCCTTGTCTTGTAACATAATCAAGAACATATTACATGGTGTGGGATCGATCAAGTATTTCTTTGAGTTATGGTGTCGTGGGGGATTAACTTGATCTGGTGTGATTAAGTAGTCCTAGCCATAAGCTAGATATTGTGAGTGATGTACTATATTCGTTAAGATAGTGACATAACATCATATACCTTCTAATCAAGTTGCACACTTTATTTTATATATCAGGAGAGGAATGAACTAGAGATTGGAAGGGGTGGTGGACCCATGTGAAAGTCATATTGCTCATATTTTAAGTTGACAACGCAATAGGAGATTAGGTTTATGTGTTAATTGTATATTGGCCCAAAAGGCTCAATTAAATTATATACACCTAACAATGGACGGAGCTATATATTGACTAGGAGGGCAATGGCCCCCCTAATTTTTTTTAATAAAAATATTAGTATATTAATAGATACTAATTTTAGTAATTTTGTTCAATAAAATTACACTCCCCCCACCTCCTTAACAATGCCATCAATTCTTTTAAGAGAAATGTTATAACCACAAACTTTTTTACAACATTTTTACAAACTATAAATGTAGCAAATTTTTAGTGGTTCGCATACTTGCATCGTTTTTTACTTATTAATAACCACTTATCATATTAGCAATTTGTAAAAATTTTATAGTTTTAGCATTTTCAACTTTTAAAAAGGCCATAGAAAATTAATAGATTAAATCTAAAACAAAATAAATAAGCCCAAAAAAATTAGCCTAATACCAAAAATTACCAATAATAAAGTTAAAAAAAAATTAAGCCCAATTAACCTATTTTATCCAAAACAAACAACTTGGTTCTTTAAAAAGTTTTATACAAAAATTCTTAGTGGTAAAATAGTAAAGTCAAAAGCCGAAACCGTTGCATTTGCAAGCAGCAGGGGTTCTCCCCTAACTCCAAGTCCTAGCTCTGTTCCTACACCTAACCCTAACTCCGAATTCCTATATATATATATATATATATATATATATATATATATATATATATACCATGTATAGAGTTCATTGTAAAACACAGAAATGACTTATCCCAAAAAACAAAAAGTATAACACACAATTTAGAAGATAATAAAAATGTAGCCACCAATGGTTTTTTTACAGGTACATTAGTCGTTAGGTAGAGTCACGTCGTTCTTGTTTTCTCTCTTTTCTCTATAACGCTTTCAACTACTATTTCCAAGTCCAATATGCATCTTAGAAAAGGTAGGCATTACGTTGAAACATAATGCATACCATTGACTATCCAATACCAACATTTTATATTGAGGCATTCAACTAATTACCATATGTATTTAGAGAAAAATCTGTTGGGTCAAACTCAAAACTAGCAATTTATTTTCATTTCTTCTTTAGTCTCTTACCATTTTGGACATGTATTTGAGTACCCAGGACCCCCAAAAAAGATATGGGTTTCATAGTTGTTTTTTCCAGCAGAAAGATATAAATCATAGCACAGGCTTTTTTACAAGTTGCTGAAACGCTGAGGGTTTGGGACTTACAAAGGTTCCATTTTTGTTAGAGTACCTAATATTCCGAATAAAATAAGCTCTTCCATAGCCTTCACTCGAAAAATGGCCACTCCCCATTTGTGTGGATGTGTGAATACCGCCTGGTTCTGAGTTATAAATCTTTCCACCAAAATTAATGTGTGCAGCATACTCTCCAAACTCTTTGAAGATGTTGGCAGGCCAATACCCTACTTGCTCGTCTTGATATATGAGCCACCAATTTGTGTCTGGTAACTGAAACATAAATAAAATTGTGTGCACGAAATGTCATTAGTGTCTCTCAAAAAATCATGGTAGCATTTCAGAGGGTTTATATATTTGCATCACCTTCCTAATGGACATGTATGTTTCGTACTGCTTTCCATTGTATTGGGAAACAGGCTCTATGGTGTACCGAAAGCAACTTTGAGATACTTGCACGAACCCACAAGCAGCATTAACGCAACCTGTTTTGTAACCATCTAGCTTACAGATACAACAACAAATACGAACTACATATAAGTTAAAAGAGCCTCATTAAATACATCTGACTAGCAATGGAAGGGTGAAAGTTGTTTGGTTATCGCATCATTCATTGTAAATTTAGGACAAAATATATTTAGTGAAAAAAACGGTAAATTATATATTTAGTCCTTATCCTTTAAATTATTTATCAATTTGGTCATTGACATTTTAAATATGTCAATTTAATTCCTAACAGTAATATTAAAATATTATTTTTTATGTCATTCAAGTTGCGGCATGAGATGCCACTTGGCCTTAATTAAAAAAAAAAAAATACAAATATCTAGTCAAATTTTATTCGTTGGAGCAAAAGGCTAAAGACCAATTAAAACGTTTAGAAGGCTAATGAACAAATTTATAACAAACTAGCTATTGGGACCAAATATATAATTTACCTAAAAACAAAATGAAATTATCACATGAAAGAGAATATATAAATAACGTGCTTCGCGTATCAGCTGGAGCAACCTGGAGGCATAAGTGCATAACATAAACTATGTGTCTACGATCATCCAAAGGATTTGATATGTAAATTACATTTTATTTTATTTTCATTGTGACATCAAGAAATATATATATATATATATATATATATTTGTAATTTATTCTTTGCAAGCTTAAACTTACCATCCATCCTGCTTCCATTGTGCTAGAGTTTACTATTGGACCTGATGATGATATCCAAACTTGAGAAGTACTAAATTCTCCAGTAGATGTGACATTTGGGTGCCATACGTTAGGATAAGCTTCTAATCCATAGTAGTGGCCAGTGGCCAACTCGCGAAGTAATTTGGGCGTACTTTTTCATATATGAAAATTAAAAACATATATTTAAACTAACATAAATTTAAATAAATTGTAGACTAGAAGAGAAAAAAAAAGAAAAGAAAAAAAGAATTCTCTGTGTTAGAAGGATACCTCATTCTCTTTGATCATAGTTAGTTTTTTTAAATTCCGTATTATGGGGACTGTTCTTTCAGGACAATCTCCATTCTTATGCTATGTTTGGAAGTTCTCAGCTTGAAAGAAATTCGCTTTCAGTATACTTAGGGGTTGCATCTATTTTAATCACAAACGAAATTGCTAGCTCATTAGAACAATAAATTATTTATTTATTAATTATTATTATTTAAAAAAAAAATGAAAATTTCAGGGCAATGAACTTTTGACCCAGTATATTTACTATTTTATTTTTACTGAACTCCACAAAAGAACCATTAATCATTGTACAAAATTAATTAAATCAGAAAAAAAAATAATGTAAAGAAAGAAAATAAAAACCTCTATGGTATGATTCTTGAGAGCTGGATGATCCAAAGAAGGTTGTTGATAAATATCGACACAGTCAATAATATCACCATCTTCACTCTGCAATGATTTGGCTAAACCAATGTAAAATTTAAAAATTCAAACTATAAGACCTCATCCTTTAGGCCATAAGGAACCAATTATATACATTACAAAGAGATGGAAAAACGAAAAAATAAAAATAAAAGAACATTTGGAATAAAAGCATAGCCATAGAAAGCAAGTATGCAGGACTAGTTATAACCTCAATGGTTTTGACTGTTCCTTTGCGCGGAACCAGTTCTCTATTTTTCATGGAAGACATCCTTCTTCCATCAACAATTTTTTTGCTCAGCATACAAAGTAAAGCTATGAAGAAAAATGTGCTGCATCCTAGTTTAGTTTGAATGTCATTAGCCATCGAAAAAAATATTTTTTGAGGGAAGCTAAATTGAGTGATTGTATATGGGAGGAATTCCAAGAACAATATTTATAGGTGTGTGAATATTGTAAGCTTACCTTTTCTGGACAGAAACAAAAAACTAAAATTAAGTTTGAATAATAATGATTACTTAAAAAAATATTTACTACAAAATATTTGGAAATTGCATAAAGTTACTACAAAGAAAAAGAGTTATTACAATGAAAATAATTTGGACATGTAATATATGACTCCATATTTTTTCGTGAGTACTGATAGACATATCTGATAAATTATCAAGTGTCTAAGTTTTCGAAAAAATTCATATTTTTACATTATATCAGAAAAGATCCTAAACTCGATCTATGTCTTCCACAATATCTCTCATTTAAAATTTTAAAAATCTAACTTGTCGGATGAATATCATGGTATAGACTGTGAACTCTGATACACTTGTGATACGATGTAAGACCAGCACTTGTATGATTTTTTCTTAAAATAATGATTTGTTAATGTGATTAGAAAGCTTCTCGGCTCAACATAAAATGACAAAAGAAAAATAAGTATAGTAAATGTAAGGACACGATTTGTAACGACCCATAATAATGTTGGGTTCGCACGTAAAAAGGCCCAAACAATATCATTTATAGAGCGTGGGTTTGAAAGGCTAGTCCTTGGTCACCGGACGGTGGCTTTTCGTGGTGTTCATACAAAATTAAATCGTGTTCGCTCTAGGAGTCTTTCTCCTGGAGGCGGGCTGGGAGGTTCTGGTTTTTGGCCATTTTTCCCAGCCCCTTTTTTGGTGCATTAACCTTCACATTATATAGCCCTTCTTGGTTGATCTTAACCCTCCACTTGTTGATCAGGCAGGTGCCTACTTCTGTACCCGTCCCATCAGCTGTCCCTCCTTACTTTCTATTAGTTGCGATGATCGAAGTCACCCTGTCCAGGCGTCTTTTCTCATTAGCATGGTTAGGACGCTGGCGGGTGCATTTAATGCGGAGGGGACGTATTTACCCTGAACCAGTTTTGCACCGTACCCCCACGTGGGTCCCATTCTACTCGCATCTCCTTCAGGGAGCTTTTTGGGGGCAGCCATCATCGAGACGTTGCTCTTCCCCTTGAAGTCCTGGAGTGCCGAGGACAGGGTCATCCTCGGCTGTTCCACCCGACACTTCGGCCCTTCCCCATTCGTCCTCGGCAAATACCCTCCTCGACACGGGCCCCGGGCCCTAATAGAGCGTGGGCCGGATCATAAGTTCCCTGGCTCCACAATAGCCTCTCAAAATCCTGCTATCCGACTTCTCGGACGGATAGAAGGGTTTTGATGACATCAGATACCTGTTAATGCCTGTCAATCCTTGTCACCTATCAGTTCCCGAGATTTTCCGTCTGCCCGAGACACGTTCCTGGAGCCCTTGGAAGGTGAAACGTGGCCTCATTAAATACGGGCGGCTCTGTGTTTCCCACGTTCTACGGCATGATGAAGATCAAACGGTGGTGATTCCTTGGTCTTTATGGGCGGGAAAATTTGTGTAGTTACCCTAGGAAGTATAAATGATTTTTTGGAACGAATCCGTCTCTTCAGTTTTGCACTTAAGAGTTCTGGCACGTATACCCTGGGTTCATCTGAACTTTCGTCTAAACTCAAGTCTATCTCCAGCACAAAAAGCCTGTCCGAAGCCTCTTTCCTCTTCTATGTAAGTTCCCTGCCTCCATTAACTCGTGCTTTTTCTTTTCTGGGTTTATTTTTCTCTGGTTCCCTTTCTTCTCCCGTCGCTGGTTGAGTTTGTTTAGTAAATCATAGAGATGGCTAAATCGAGACTGAGGAAATTAGTCGATACTGAAGAGGTGATGAAAACGTTCATCGCCAATTACAGGATTCCTCCCAACGTAAGTCTGAGGCATTGTAAGATGGGGGAGTGGTACTATAAGAGGGAAACGGGCGAGGTAGTAATTCCCGTCCTCGCCTTTGTAGAGGGGGGTATGAGAATCCCTATGGGGCCAGTAACGAGGGGTTACCTCAGGCACTTCCGATTAGCCCCCACCTAGTACACCAGCAACATGTTTAGGATTCTGGGTTGCGTGGATGCTTTAAACGAAAAGATGGGGCTAAGACTGACCCACCATGACGTGAATTGGTGCTATAATCTCCAAAATTTGAAGGGGAAATCCTACTATATGAAGACGAGAGACGAAAGGGTTCGACTAATTCAATGCCTCCCTGATTCCAACAAGGGATTAAACAAAGATTTCCTTATCGTTTCCGATGAATGGCATGATGGCAATCTGTGCCCCATAGTAGAAGGAGAACCAGGTGGGGTATAGGGAATGGAAGGGTGCCGACCCTTTGGGCCATTCTAATCTGATGTGGTTCGGTAACTAACCATGCATATGTGTTTTTCTTTTGTAGATCCACACGCTTATCAACGGCATTTTCACTTAGTTAACCGGGTGGACTTGGAGACTGTTCTACAAGCGGCAGTTTTCGTAAATGACGAAGATGGTCAAGTCCGAGCCGCTCACAAAATATTAGGGTACACTCCCATTCAGAAGTCATTCGCCGACCCTAGGCACTTGATCAGCGCCAGCCGTCCTCGGCTTCCAAAAATTACCGTGGTCGAGTCAGGATTTTTAATCTCCGAAGTATCATCTGTCCCAGAGAGCATCCCACTGGTGGACCTCTCCTCATCTCATCAAGTAGCGGAGGACGAAGGCGAGTTAGATCAGCCCGAGGAAGGGTTTGGGGTATTTGACCTAGCCAACCAATCCGATGCTCATTTTGGTGATATAGGTGACCCAGCCTTGTCCGAGGCGGAATTGTCATCAGTAGGCACATCTTCTCAAGTCGAGATGGGACTCAAGAGAAAGCCCCCGACCAGCTTATTCGAACTCCTCGAGGGTCAACCAGGGAAGGGTGCGCAGGGAACGCCGCAATCTAATGCTCTGTCCCCATCACCTCAGCCCCAGACTATCCAGACTAGGTCATCCTCCACAAACTCACAGCCACAATCCCCCCGCCCCAAACTTCCTGCTCCTTCCTAACCAGCTCTGCCTCCTCGGCCGGAAAGCACTGATTTAAAGAGAAAGAGGAGCCCCAAGGGCAAGGAAACCATGGATGGGGGAAAATCCCAACCTTTTAAGGAGAGGGAGGAAGCCCTGCGTGCGAAACAATTGAAGATTGGGCACCAAAGCAAGGATAAAGAGACTGAAGCCCAATCTTCCCAAGGCAAGGGAAAGGGGATCGAGGCCCAATCCTTGCCAAGTGCCTGGCTTCCTGCCCCAATGCTTCACGGGGGGCCACTGTTGGAAACTGCGTCCATGAGGGACCTTGGAGATGGCGAGGGTGGTTACGTGGCAGACGCACTAGGGAGAACCATTCTACTTCCCACCGATGTGGATGGGCTGAAGAAAATAAGGATGCAGGAGGTTTTCCTCAGTACGAAGAGGTATTTGGGCATGGTAAGGCTCTTGAAACCTAAAACTTTATTAACTCTCACTCCCGGTCCGTCATTCACGATGTATTTATCTCCTTTGACAGGTTCTCCATGCCACCTATAGGATGGAGGAAGAGGTGAACAAGTAGAGTAAGGCGGTTGAGAATGAACGCTCCAAGCGCTTAGAGGCCACGCGGACTCTCAAAGCTTCCGAGGACGACCTCGCCAAGGCCAAGACTGCCCTAACAGAGGCTATCCGAGATAGGGATAGCGCCTCGGCAGGTTTAGCTAGTGCCCAAAAACAGGCTGAGGACCAAACAAAACGTCTGCTAGAAGCTGAGGATCAGTTGCAAATAGCCAAGGAGCTGATCAATGATTTAAATAAAAGACTGATCACGGCAGAGAATGACAAAGGTGTGGCGGAGTATGCCCGCGACGAAGCCATGAGGGCCAAGCAGGAGGCCAAGTTTGCCAGAAACGAGGCTGAGGCTGCCAAGGAAACGACCAAGGATGAGGGTTACAACGTGAGGGTAGCTGACACCCAAGCCTCCCTCAAAGCCCAAATTCCTGGAGTATGCAGGCTTTACTGCTCCTAGGTTTGGGAAGAGGCCTTGAAGCGAGTTGGGGTGGATGCTTCGTCCGATTTGTGGAAAGCGGAGAACATATTCTACCCTATAGCCATCCGTGAGGCCACCTCCACCAGCTCCAAGGCTGTGAGCGACCAACACGAGGAAGGGGTCACTCAGTCGGAAACCGTACAGGTCGGTGCCTCTCCTGGCAAGCCGCTCAAAGAGGGAGAGCTTCAGGATGTGATAGAAGCATCTCAGCGTACGGATCCCGAGGTACCCAAAGAGGTTGCTGAGCCCGTGGTTGGCACTCAGATGCCTAATGCCGAAGAGCCAGCCATACTTGCCCAGCCCCTACAGGCAATTCCCCTTGCTATGGTCCCCAAGAGCACCAACACCGATCCTGCTCAGTCTTCCCCAGAAGGGACTGTCCTCCAGGGCATCGAAACTGATCCTGTTCCACCTTCCCAGGATGTGGCCGATGCAAAATTGAAGAAGTAGAAACCCCGGCTAGGCTTCGTATTTGTTTTTAGTTTAATGATTAGCTAGTTTTTTTTTTTTTTTTTTTTTTGACAAGACTTTGTATTCTGTTGGTAATTTGAACCTGTTGACCATATATATGAAATTCTTTTCTTCCTTTTTCCTTTTGGTTACTTGTCAGTTGCCCTCGTCGATACTTACTACTGTTTATGATTTCTTAGCTAATTATCGTAACATGTATGCATGGTTGCACATATAACATGTTTAGGACCCTGTTTCAGAATAGTAGCACGCCCGCACCCACAGGGTATTGAACTCGTGTCTGGACCTATTTCAGCAGGTACATAGGCACCACTTGAAATGTCATATGTGCCATTAGGACCAACTTGGTGGACCATGCAATACCTTGGTTCTATCTAAAACTTGATTTTTAAGTAGTTAGTTTCCCCACAGGTTTGAGTCTGAGGATCATGCAATACCTTGGTTCTGTCCAAAACTTGATTTCTTAAGTAGTTGGTTTCCCCATAGGTTTGAGTCCGAGGACCATGCAATACCTTGGTTCTGTCCAAAACTTAATTTTTTAAGTAGTTCGTTTCCCCATAGGTTTGAGTCCGAGGACCATGCAATACCTTGGTTCTGTCCAAAACTTAATTTTTAAGTAGTTGGTTTCCCCACAAGTTTGAGTCCGAGGATCATACAATACCTTGGTTTTGTCCAAAACTTGATTTCTTAAGTAGTTGGTTTCCCCATAGGTTTGAGTTCGAGGACCATGCAATACCTTGGTTTTGAGGACCATGCAATACCTTGGTGCTGTCCAAAACTTGATTTTTAAGTAGTTGGTTTCCCCATAGGTTTGAGTCCGAGGATCATGCAATACCTTGGTTCTGTCCAAAACTTGATTTCTTAAGTAGTTGGTTTCCCCATAGGTTTGAGTCCGAGGACCATGCAATACCTTGGTTCTATCCAAAACTTGATTTTTTAAGTAGTTGGTTTCCCCATAGGTTTGATTTCGAGGACCATGCAATACCTTGGTTCTGTCCAAAACTTGATTTTTTAAGTAGTTGGTTTCCCCATAGGTTTGAGTTCGAGGACCATGCAATACCTTGATTCTGTCCAAAACTTGATTTTTAAGTAGTTGGTTTCCCCATAGGTTTGAGTCCGAGGACCATGCAATACCTTGGTTCTGTCCAAAACTTGATTTTTTAAGTAGTTGGTTTCCCCATAGGTTTGAGTCCGAGGACCATGCAATACCTTGGTTCTATCCAAAACTTGATTTTTAAGTAGTTGGTTTCCCCATAGGTTTGAGTCCGAGGACCATGCAATACCTTGGTCCTATCCAAAACTTGATTTTTTAAGTAGTTTGGGGAATTAACCCCTCGGCTATGGCGTGAGACCTTGGTTTAGGGGGGTTAGCTCCTCTGTCGAGCCCCTAGAACCATCCAGGCTGCTGACGCTACGAAGCGCAGCCCCTAATGAAGAAACGTAGCCCCTAGTGAAACTTTACGCTAGAACACTACATCCGGTTGTTGGAAATGATGTGAGGGATTGTCCCAACCCACTACCTGTGCCAAGACACAAGCCTTCCCCACAGACGGCGCCAATTGTAAGGAAACGATTTGTAACGACCCATAATAATGTTGGGTTCGCACGTAAAAAGGGCCAAACAATATCATTTATAGAGCGTGGATTTGAAAGGCTAGACCTTGGTCACCGGACGGTGGTTTTTCGTGGTGTTCATACAAAATTAAATCGTGTTCGCTCTAGGAGTCTTTTTCCTGGAGGCGGGCTGGGAGGCTCTGGTTTTTGGCCATTTTTCCCAGCCCCTTTTTTGGTGCATCACATTATATAGCCCTTCTTGGTTGATCTTAGCCCTCCACTTGTTGATCAGGCAGGTGCCTACTTCTGTACCCGTCTCATCAGCTGTCCCTCCTTACTTTCTGTTAGTTGCGATGATCGAAGTCACCCTGTCCAAGCGTCTTTTCTCATTAATATGGTTAGGACGCTGGCAGGTGCATTTAATGCGGAGGTGACGTATTTACCCTGAACCAGTTTCGCACCGTACCCCCACGTGAGTCCCATTCTACTCGCATCTCCTTCAGGGGGCTTTTTGGGGGCAGCCATCATCGAGACGTTGCTCTTCCCCTTGAAGTCCTGGAGTGCCGAGGACAGGGTCATCCTCGGCTGTTCCACCCGACACTTCGGCCTTTCCCCATTCGTCCTTGACAAATACCCTCCTCGGCACGGGCCCCGGGCCCTAATAGAGCGTGGGCCGGATCATAAGTTCCTTGGCCCCACAATAAAAAATCATTATTTATGATAATAATAAAATTACACTTAACTTGACTAGTTTTGACAAGTGCTCTAATGAATTTGACCATTATTTTTATTTATAATTCAATTATTACACAAAAATTAAATAATGAGTCATTAAAACTCTAGTTCTCCTTATAAAGGAAACCAAATAATATATACCACAAAACTACAAAACTCCATTATTGGTCATTAACTAGATAATAGGTATCTTTCTCAAAAAAAAAAAAAAAAAAAAAAAAAAACTAGGTATTAGGCATTGGTTAATTGTTAACTTGTTAACTACACTTACATGCAGCCATTAATTTGTACTATTACAGAACTTAAAAATGACCTTTGAGGGATGCAAAGACCCCGTTTGAAATAAGGCACAGTGTTAATTTTGTAATTCCAAAATTGATGCATTTTTTTTTTTTTTTTTTTTTTGAGAATCTGGCTTCAAATTTTTATAAACTAAAATCAGCCAAAATCGGCTAAAAGAACATCAGCAACTTGTGGTGGAACATCCTCCATCCACACAGAAACACCATCAATAGTTTTTGCATGTTTTGCTAAAAAATGAGCAACTGAGTTTCCTGACCTACGAATGTGAAAAAAAGAAACGCAATTACAAGAAACTAAATAATGCTTAATAGAAGAAATTAAGTGACCAAAAGAAGATAGAGACTCCTCTTTACTTCTTAAGGCTGAAATAACCACCTCCGAGTCTCCCTCGACAATAAAAGAGGGTAGATTGAGGTCCATAGCAAGGCTAATAGCCCGGACAGCTGCAAGAGCTTCGACTTCGTCAGAGGATGATGGGAGCTTGATCTTTTCCGCTAATGATGCAAGCACCTGGCCTTGTGAGTCCCGGACAACCACTCCTAACCCAGCCTCCTCTGTCTCTTTGAAGACTGCACCATCAAAATTAATCTTCAGGAGCGACGGAGGGGGTGGCTCCCACTTTGGCTGAGGCTGTTGAGGAGCTGGAACCGATACTGGAGCAACTGGCTGCACTGCGTTGAAATCTTGAAGCATTTGCTCTGCTGCTGGTATGATCTGGGCTAACGGGAATGGCTTATTGCTGGTTCGAAGTTGGTTCCGGCGAGACCAGATCGTCCACGTGATCGTCGCAAACAGTTCTGGTTTTTTGTCATTCTCCAGCACGAATCTTGCAAGCTCAAAAAAATTTGAAAACTTCTTAGACCTGCAAAATAGCCACATAACGTTAGTTTCCCAAATTGCTGAAAGCTCAGAACAGTCCCACAGAGCATGGAAACCGTCCTCAGCTTCCCGCTTACAATGGCAGCACACGTCTTCCTCAAGGACCCTTCTCCGGACCAGATTTTTCTTGACTGGCAGAGCTTCCTTGCAAGCCTTCCACAGGAAATTTTTGACTTTGTTTGGAACTGAAAGCTTCCATATCCGACTCCAAATACTTGGGACCACATCTTGTGAGGAATGATATGGCATTGGGCCAGCTTTGTCTTTGATGAGGAACCTGTAACCAAACTTCACAGAGTAGACACCGTTGGGAACATGAGGCCAAATGAGCTTATCTTCAACTTTGGTTGGGCTGAGTGGGATTTTAAGGATCAAATCAGCTTCCATGGGAGCAAAATAGCCGAACAATGCATCCCTATCCCAGCTCCTAGATGTGGGGCTAATGAGACAATCCACCGTTGCATCTTGCAAACCATCTATGACTGGGGATAATATTCGTGGATGCTCTAAGCTAGGTAGCCACGGATAATCCCAGACCTTAATGGTTTCCCCGGAACCCACTCTCCATCGAGCCCCTCTCCATAGCACTTCCCTACCCTTTAAGATACTACTCCAAGCATAATAGCCACTAGAATTATCGGGAGCTTCCATGAATGAGCAAGTAGGAAAAAATTTACTTTTGAAAACTTTATGCAAAAGTGTATCCTTATTGTGAAGGAGTCGCCATGCTTGTTTGGCTAATAACGCATCATTAAAAAGAGCCAAATCTTTAAACCCCATACCCCCTGTAGCCTTGGGTTGAATAAGAGTTTCCCATTTAACCCAATGAATCTTACGCCTGTCTCCTCGCTGACCCCACCAAAATTTTCTGATTAAGCTTTCCAATTCATTGCAAAGGCCTAGGGGGAGTTTGAAGCAACTCATGGTGTAAGTGGGTATTGCTTGCACTACTGCTTTAATCAATATCTCTCTCCCGGCCTGTGAAAGCAATTTTTCCTCCCACCCCTGTAATTTCCTCCATACCTTCTCCTTAATAAAGTTGAAACTAGCTTTTTTCCTTCTCCCCACAAAGGATGGTAGGCCGAGATATTTCTCATACTGCTTGATCTCCGACACCCCTAATGCTTGCTTTATGTGCTCTCTTGTGTCTTCAGAAGTAAGCTTACTAAAGAAGATTGTAGTCTTATTCCGGTTAATTTGTTGACCGGAACCCCTCCCATACACATCTAGAACCTCCAGAATATTATTACATTCCTGCTCAGTGGCTCTGCAAAAGAGGAGACTATCATCTGCAAATAGAAGATGAGTTAATCTCGGGCTATTTCTGCATAAAGCATAACCCTTGATGTCTCCACAATTAGCCGCTTGGGAGATCAAACCATTCAATCCTTCAGTGCACAATAGGAACAAAAAGGGAGATAGTGGGTCACCCTGTCTGATACCTCGGGTAGGCACTATCATGCCTTTAGGCTCGCCATTGATCAGGATGGAATAGGATATAGTAGTAATGCAGGTCATCATCAGTCTAACCCATCTTTCATCAAACCCCATTCTTCTCATCACTGCTTCTAAATAGACCCACTCCACCCTATCGTAAGCTTTACTCATGTCAAGCTTTATGGCCATGTAATTGTCTTTCCCTGTGTGTCTCTGCATGCTATGTAAAGACTCAAAAGCCACCAAAATGTTATCAGAAATAAGCCGGCTCTTAGTGAAAGCACTCTGATTTTCAGTGATAATATTTGGTAGAATTTTTTTGAGCCTATTTGCTAGAACCTTTGAAAAAATTTTATACAATACATTACAAAGGCTAATGGGCCGAAATTCAGATACAAATTCCGGATTTTTAACCTTAGGAATGAGAGTAATAAAAGTGTGGTTAAGGTTAGCAGGCAAAGATGCAGTATTAAGAAAATAAAGCACAGAGGATGTGACCTCCTCACCCAATAAGTCCCAATAGTTTTGATAAAAGATAGGAGGCATACCATCCGGGCCGGGAGCTTTTAAGGGTGCCATTTGCTTAATTGCTTCCTGTACTTCCAGAGCTTCAAAGTCAGCCACTAGACTTGCATTCATCTCATCATTTATAATGGGATGTATGTGTTGGGTGATATTCTCCAAATTTGTGGGACTTGCTGACGTAAACATGTTTTGGTAATAAGCCACAATTGTGTCTGCTACTTCCTCTTGGTTACTACACCACGTGCCATCAGCTTTCTTGAGGGAGGAGATGGAGTTTTTACGAAGTCTTTGTGTGGCTCTTGCATGGAAATATCTCGAGTTCTTATCTCCATATTTAGCCCATTGTACCTTGGACCTTTGCATCCACATCCGAGCCTCCTTATCCATGAGTATGTTGAGTTCAAGCATAAGCTCTCTAACCCGAAAATTCTGCCCAGTTCTCATTGCTTCTCTCTCGGCCTGCACAATTTCCTTCTTCTTTTTTTCCAACTCTTTTCTCACATTGCCAAAGCTTTTCAAACTCCATTTCTTCAATTCAACCCCACATTTCTCTATCTTTTTGATCACTCTAGTACCCGGTTCGGCTGAATCACTCACAGCCCAAACTGCTTGAATAGTATCCGTGCAACCTTTCTCTGATAGCCACATCTCCTCGAACCGAAAAGGTTTGGATGCACTCGGAGAGATCAATGTTTTTGGCACAATCCAGATTGGACAATGATCCGAATAAAAAGATGGTAAGTGGTGGACTATGGTCCCAGCAAATCTCAACATCCATTCACTATTAGCCATCCCCCGATCTAACCGTTCCCATACCGAATGACCATCATTGAAGTGCTTCTTCCAAGTAAATTGAGATCCAGTAAATCCGAGATCCATAAAACCACATTCATCAATGGCATCTCTGAACAATTGCATCTGTGCTTGACTTCTAACACTGCCCCCCAATTTCTCAGATTGTCGAGTTATTTCATTGAAGTCACCAAAACAGAGCCAAGGAAGTTGCATTCGAGAGTTGAGTTCTCGAAGTAGGTTCCAAGACTCCATTCTTCTGTGTGTCATTGGCTCACCATAAAATCCAGTAATCCTCCAAGCTTCATCTTTCCCTTTATTCACAACTGCATCAATGTGATTCTTTGATGACATTTCAACATGTAAATCCACAGAATCCTTCCACAGCAGAGCCAAACCGCCAGCTCTATTTATTCTTTCCACAAAATGCAAATTTTCGAAATTTAAATTTCTTTTGATTTCTTTTAGCCTTGCTTCATCTGCCCATGTTTCGGCTAAGAACACGACAGAGGGATCTTTTGCGCGGATTATTTCACCAAGCTCTCGAACTGTACATGGGTTCCCAAGCCCACGACAGTTCCACGCTAGGAAACTCATTGGTGCTGGCGGGACTGCTCAGCAGCCTCCGCCAATAAATTGTGTTCTTCATTGGAAATCTGCAGCTTCTTACTAGCTTGATTAGTCTCATCATCCCCCTCCAGTATAATAGGCCTTTTCCCTAAGATTGGTACATGCATGTGTTCTTCAGAAGTTTGTTTTAGACGTGCCAAACGTTTCTAGGTTCTCAAGCCTAATTGGCTGCCCTCAGAGTCACGTGGCTCATTGCTGGAATCATGTGTAACATTATGGGTTACATGAGAGGACTTGTCGTGTGCATGTTCCTGGACAGAATAATTAGACAAGCTAGGGGACAACTCAGCCATAAAACCCGAGTTAGCAGTACAGGTACCATTATTATCATATTTATTTAGTTCCATATCAATCTCCTGGATTTGGGCTTCAAAATCAACCATATCAGTGTGAACATTTAAAGGCACCACATTAGGAAGAGATTCAGGGCAATCCAGAATTTTACCTGCATGGGAGGTTTGAGTGAATGTAGCCGTAATACCCGGGCTTACTGAATTTAGATTACCTTCAGAAGATGCGATGTCAACCCTGTTTGTGCCAGCTTCTTGCGGCGGCGCCGCCCCTTGTATCCTCTCTTCAGTTTCCCGTCCAGTCCTAACATTTGTATCTTCCCCACCAAAATCACCTCCTGTGCCCGGTACAAACATAAAAGACTTCTTCCCCACTGAAAAGGGATCGGCTCGAAGCCATGAACCATATTCCTGCTGATCCAGAGACAGCGAACCCTTGCTTGAAAGCCATACTTTACATTCCTTTGCATCGTGGGACACCATCCCACACCAATAACAGAAATTTGGCATCTTCTCATACTTGAAACTCACCCACACTTCTTTCCCATTGCCAATAAGAACTTTACGTCCCCTGCTCAGGGGTCTCGTAGCATTAATGCCTACCCTGATTCTTAAAAAATTACCACCAATTATCTCATCGGATTGTGAGGCTCTTGAAACTTCCCCAATACTTCTCCCAATCCCATAGGCTGTCCTCTCATTGAGTTTGTTCACTGGAAGACCGTGGAGTTGAACCCAGAATTTGACTGTATGAAATCTGATTTTCTGGACAGAGCAGGACCCGTCATAGCGAGATAGGATGATTAGATGTTTATCATAAGTCCACGGTTCAGCAGCTAAAACCCTTTCAGCCTCTTCCTCATTGTCAAACACAAAGAGCAATACATGATTTCCCACGTCTCGGATTTCAAAGCCGTTTTTTGTTTTCCACAACGGCTTGAGAGTTCTTCCAACCGCTTCGATGCTCAACACCCTTCTTGTCATAAACTTCCCTGCTAGTATTACCTCTTTGGCATCGTTGTTTTCGTCATCCAGCGTAACTTTACTGTCTTCTTCCTCCAAAAGGGAGAAGCGTTTCCAGTCGTTCAGAATTTCCTCCATGACAAAAATACCAGACAGTTAAAACAGAGCGAAGGAAAGAAAAGATTGCTGTTTCCCACCCCAAGAAAGAAAGAGACCACTAGCCCTACTATCAACGGTGTTGATAGAGGGAAAGAATTATCACTCCTAACGGAGGATAAAGAGTTCTACAGTCTCGCCGCTCTAAGCTAGGTTAGAGAGACGAGAGCAGAGAAAAATATGTTTATAGTGGGTTCAAATTAGAACCAATAAAATTGATGCATTTTGAAAGGGTGAAGATAAATAATTAGTATATTTTACTATAGTAGGTTAACAAATTCTTTTTCTTTTCTTTCTTTCTTTTTTATTTTTTATTTTAAAGAAAAGTGATGTGAAAGTTGAATTGTCATGTGGAAAATATCCCCGTAAAAAGAGTGAAAAGTGGTTAAATTTATTTTTAGAGTTTGTCTTCCACAAATAGGATCCACCCTCATGAAAGATGGTGGTTGACTTTGTCTGATGGATGTGATAACTTATCTATTATTAAGTTTGACTTGTAATTCAATGCTAGGCTAGAACCAGAAAGTATAACGCGTGAAGATTTTATTCATAAAGTGACTCAAATTGTAATGAACACTGGGCTGTAGGAAGCTTAAGTATCTCTTTCCTAAGGATTGCTTTGTGCATTTACTTATGCTTAGCTATGTGAAAAAGAAAAAAAAAAAAAAAAAATGGAACCCACCATCATGCACCCATGGTGTGGTTGTCACTTCATTAGCATAAGTGCTTGTGAGATGTGAGAAACAAAAGCCGGAATTTAAGTCTCTAGGAGGAAGTTTCACACACATATACACTTAGATTAAACTAAAGTAGAATTTTTATCTTGTATATTATAAAAAAAAAGAAAAAAAAATACACATATACACTTCTTATGCATTAATTGGTGTTCCTGCACTAAATTTTTTATTATCAAATGAATTCTTAATTTAAGATATGTATCCATTTATTTGTGGTTTGGTTTGAAGAATCCGATTTATGGTTGCACATGCATGCACAAGTTGTGGAAAGTTTTTGATAATTTTTTTTTTTTTTCTTAATTGTGAAGTGACCATCACACAAATGGTACAAGATAGTGAAAGATTTTAATATATATAGAGAAGACACAAATATATATATATATATATATAGAGAGAGAGAGAGAGAGAAGACATACGTAACACGCATAGTAGAGGGTGTAAGAAGATTATTATGGAAATTGGTTAAGAAAGTAAATAGCTAATGAAATATAGAAAATTACTTGAAAGCATGGAATAGAACAGGAAATTAGATACAAAAAACTGACTGATATTATTAGATTGAAGAGGGTTTTTACATATGTCATGAGGATTCTACATAAGGGAGATATTTCAGGGGCTGAGTTATGCCTTTCCATAGATACAAAGTGGCTATTTATAGGCCCCGAAACTCAAACAAACTTAACTACAATTTACAATCAGTTTTGTCTGATCATGCAGCAGATGGTAAAGACCTAGCTTGTGATTGACAAGTGTCTGCAAAGGTAGGGGTCTGGTTGAGTTAAAGCTTCTGCTGGGATGAGGTTGCTTTAGAGTGCAATAAGTGTGTCTGACATGCAAGGATAAGGCTGAAGGTTGTTGACCAATGAAAATGCTTCAAGATTGTTTTCGTACCTTTTTTAATTTTTTTTTATTTTTAAAGTGTTCGACACATTTAGTCTCACCCATCTCTTCCTTGGAACCATTCTTCGTCGACCTCAGCATCTGGGTCATGGTTATCATAATAGGGGTTATGGTAGCCAAGTATAGGATTGGCCATTGCCCAAAGGTTAGCTTCATCTGGCCACTATTGTCTGTAAGCTTCTGGAGTGCTTGGTCTTGTTTCAGATAAGGTTCTCATATTAAGAGATTTTGTCCTTCTAAGTGCATTCTGACAACATGCCCAAATGGTGTCCATATGTAAATGGAGGGAATCATCTGGGTTAGTGAGCCAATGAATTTTTTATGGGTGAAAGATTCCTTCTGCTTGGATGTCATTTTTTGAATTGAGCTTAACAATCATGGAATCTGTAGTGACTTTGTGACCAAATTTTGGATGATATGTGATAGAATACTTCTTCCAGTCTCCATTATGAGCATCTTGTTTTCAAAATTTAAAACTAGAATTTTTGAAAATATCTATTGTCATTGGGGAAAACGAGTCTGTAAAATCTTGGTTCAAAATGAAGACACAAGTAATATTCATTGAGTAAGTACCACATGTAAAGATAATGTATGACAGTCCAGTTGGTTATCCAAAAGGCAAAAGGGATTTTCTATGGTTGATCTGGGTTAGGATAGATGGCAAGAAAATGATTGTAATTTTGCTTGAGGTAATCATTGTGGACTTCGATTATCCTTTTGGATCTAGGTTCAAGTGTTTGAGTTTTTATTTGGTCTTTTATTTCTAGGAGAAGGCTATCTATCATATTACGTATATCATTAGGGGTTTAGGAGGATGGATTTGAGGATAAGGATGGATCTGTAAGTGGATATACACACAAGGGTGGTGGAAAGAATTTGGTATTAATAGCTGGGGGTTTTCTAGAAAGGTAATCAATGATCATGTTATCTTTTCCTTTGATGTTCTTGAATTTGAAAGACCATTGTGAAAACCAGTTTGACCATCTGAACAACTGAGAGTGAGGGAGCATCTTCCTTTTGAACTGAAGCATTTTTGGAAAAGGAGGACATATCCATCTCTACTAGGAATTCATGCTCGAGAAGATGAAACTGGAAATTTTCAATTCCATGTTTTATTGCAAGTATTTCATTGAACGTAGAGTGGTAATGGAGTTTTAAGGGTTTGAATGCACCACTTTTATATTCACAGATGTTTCGTTTTCAATCAGTTTCTTCAAAAAGGGCCATCATCTAGTAATCATCACTTGCATCCGTTTGTAGAATTTGTTTACCTGGTCTTGGAATTCGTAGAGAGGGAAGCTTTTTCACTAACCTTTTCAATTGCTGAATTGCTTCTATGTGAAGAGAATTCCATTCTAGAGGGGCTTTCTTCAGGAGTTGGGCTAGACAGTTCTTGTATCTAGAGATCTTTAGGATGAAATCAGACATGTAATTAACAATTTCAAGAAACTGTTGTATCTATTTGGCACTTGTGAGCTTATCTGGAAATTTGCCAAGAGTGGCAGCAATGTGTAGTTGCAAAGTGTATTTTCCATTTGAGATGTTTACTCCCAAAAATTCTATAGAAGTCTGCCCAATGACCATCTTGTTTTCTGAAAGCATAATCCCTTGAGATTTCACTAAATTGTAAAATTTAGTGAGTAATCTTTCATGGGATTTTGCATCTTTTGAGAATAGAAGTATATCATCCGTATAGATCAATGCATTAGCTAGGAGAGGTTGAAATAGGTCTATCATTGCTTCTTGGAACTGAGATGGAGCATTTTTGAGTCCAAAGGGCATAACCATCCATTGGTAATGATGATCTGGGATGTAAAATGTTGTTTGTACCTTTCTTCAGGGTGGATTCCTAGTTGCCAAAATCCTGCTTCAAGATCAAATTTTGAAAACACTTTCTCATTTGAAAAATGCTGGAAGGGAGCACTTTTGTTTGGCAAAGGGAACTTGTCATCTACCAGAAAGTGGTTAAGATCTTGGTAATTAATCACCAGTCTAAGTTTTCCACAGATTGTTAACAAATTATGATTTTTAAGGATGTTCCCTGAAATTCCAAATAAAACAAGCTAAAGTTTTTCAAATTATGATTTTTATTTTGCGAAAATTTTATTTTTTGTATTTTGTTTGTTGCAATTAAGTTGTTAAGTTCAACAGCTTTTGTATATTAGAAGCTTTATTCTGTTCTGAAAAAACACATTTTTCTGTTGGTGAAGCAAATGGACGAGTTGCAGGTCATTGTGGGGTTTGTTTAGGCTACAAAGAGACTGAAGACTATGTGCAAATGACCTGGAGAGAAATGGAGAGAGCATTGCATTCGGTTGTCTATGCTGATACTGGTATCTAAATGTCCACTTCCCTCTGTAGTGATGTCTATGGAATAATTTATCTGTGGCTTGTCTATGTCTCTCATTTCAGTTAGTAGGCTAGTAATACTCTGTTCAAGTTATAGAGGTTCTTGCTTTTTGATAGTGTAGCTATGTAGATATATGTAAAACTGGTGACCAAGCCTCTAAAGAAGTCCATGTGGCTATCTTTCTGAACTTGGTGAATGTATTGCTGACTTGGGGAAGTGGGTTTTTAAAATGTAAATATTTATATACTGTTATTCCTATTTCTTTGCACTGAAAGTTTGCTCACCATTTGCATCCTTTAGAATTAGCTAGGTGATTCATTAGTTAATAAAGCGGTTGTAAAGAACTTACTCCACCATAATGGGTGCTAGACATAGTAATACTTCATTAGTCGTGGTGGGGTGCCACTTGGATATATCATCCTTGTTTACTGTTTGGCTTATGTCTTTATTAATGGCTGAGTTATCTGAGTGGTCGGGCTTCACTTGTAACTGTAATTCTTAACACTTTCCATGACACATATGGCTCTAGCCTCTATCTAATTGTGTCATGCCCATGGGTCATGATTAGTTGATTACTACTTTGTTATTGCCAAGTCCCTTAAGTCTCTTTTCTGGCATTTGCCAAATCCTAGGATAATTTTCTAGTTAACTTATTATAATGTGATTTGACCGAATAATTTTATAGTCAACTTCTTCTTCTAATGTTATCCTTTTTTTTTTTCCTCTAAATTCCATGTCACTTTCAATTTGGTTCTGACTTCTATCTCACTCTTGGATTGATAATCTCTGATTACAAAATGAGGGAGAGTTTCTATTTTTTTTTAATTGAAAAAAAAAATAAGACTTTGTTATTATTATTTTTGTTGTATTGTTTTGTCACGTGGCAGGATTAAAAAGTACTAAGTTAACTAACTTTTCATATAGTTACTTTGGCAGTTTGGCTGTCTGTTTTTGGAGGGAGAAAATTATTTGGTTTGTGTTCTTTTGGTTAATTGTTTTGTTGTGATCATATATAGGGCAGTGAAAGAAAGGAGAATTTTGATAATGGAATAAGACTTATTTAACTTTTTATTATTATCCCTTATTAAACCTCAGCAACCAAATAGTGGGTTTATTTGGTTTGGGTTTATTAAATTAAAGCTTTTGCAGTAACTGTTTATTTTTTTAATGAAATTTATACTTCCCCTTTTTTTTTTTTTTTAATAGCTATATCTTGTTTTTCACCGAAAGGCTGAGAACCAATGCTTTTGCTGTGTGTATATATATATATATATATATATATATATATATATTAGTTAAAATATCCATCCTCAACTACACTATAGGAAAAACTACACTATAGGCTTGTTTACTGCCGCAATCTTGTGGGCCAAAATTTGGACTTTGTAGTTGGCTTATTCTTTCATACTAGTGGGCCTTGGCCTGCCAAGATCCATAGTCCACTGGGCCTTAAGATTTAGACCCTCCATCCTCATCTATTAGTTCTTTTGTAGTTGGAGCTATTGAGATGGTGTTATTGAGTTGTGCTTTATTCAGTGTGTAAAATTAATGTTGAATAAGTGGACTTTTTTTTTTGTTGAACATGGTTAACTTAAAGAGCATGCATTTTACAGAAAAGAAGAAAAGAGATGACAATCACAGTAGTGAGCCTCTCCGAAGGAAGTTTATAGAGTTATCAAAAAGATAAATAATTAGTACCCGCTTTTTTGAAGGTGATAGCGAAAATATATTCATGGTTAGGATGAATTGTAGGTTTGGTAATTTTATAGCAAAAAGATGTGTGAAATATTTTCCAACTACAAAGAATAATGGTCCATAAACAATGTAGTGGCCCATTGCATCTAATTGTTCACGTTGTAGGATTGTAGCCTTCTAGCTTCTAGGATAGTTGGATGCTTACATGTATCACCATCTTAATAATCTCAAGAGAAATTAATTTTGACTAGTTAAAGCTGGCTACCCAAATTCCTTAGTGCCTTTCATACAGTTCACTTCTTTCATATTATTTTCAGAAGATTTGCCTTTCTACACAAAGTCTCATATATGTTGAAGTCTTATATTTGATTGGAAACTTTGTCTTATATTTGTATACTTAAGCATGTAATATCAGATTGGTCTTGGCATAGTTATATGATATTACACTAACAATCAAACTGTAATAGAACTTGAATTGCTCCAACAAAATCAATTGGTCTTGAAAATCTATATTTGCTTTCTACAACTTATACATTAGGAGTTGTGATTTTAATTCATTGGTGTAGCTACTTTTAATGCATTGTTAGAAATGTTTCTTATAACATAGTTAATGTTTTTACTTTACAATTTTAATGTAGTATTGTTTTTATATTTGTGCAGATTTCTTATTGGTGGCTTTTAGGAGATTTACTTTTGGCATTACTTGAAGACATATGAAGACATCTTCCATTAGTTCTAAAATAGGGTTTAGGTAGAGTTACTGTATGTATTGCAAACAATTATTGTATAGAAGGAGTTTGAATTGGATACTTGTTTTATTTTTTACTTGTGGAATGTATGGATCTTTTTTTATAAATGTGTTGTTGAAATAAATGTGTTATTCAAATGTGA
The DNA here is from genome assembly GCF_001633185.2 of Quercus lobata. Lineage (NCBI taxonomy): Eukaryota > Viridiplantae > Streptophyta > Magnoliopsida > Fagales > Fagaceae > Quercus > Quercus lobata. The sequence goes on along the minus strand of NC_044908.1, from coordinate 17,521,647 downwards.
GGTTTTAATAATGTAATGACAGGTTACAGGTTAATATCAAAGCCAAGAAAAAAATAAAAACAGAAAATAAGTTTTAGTGACGAAAATTTTTGTCATTATATGTGCCTGGATTTTCTTAAAAATAGTTTTAGTGACGAATTTTTTCGTCACTATATGTACCCAAACATAGTTTTAGTGACGAAATTATTCGTCACTAAATATGATTTAGTAAACTAAAGTGTTTTTAGTGACAAAATATTTTTGTCACTGAATAGTGTTTTTAGTGAGGAAAACATTTAGTGACGAAACGTTTTCGTCACTAAAAGTTTTAAAAAAAAAAAAAAAATCAAACTGGACTTTTAGTGACGAAATTTTTCGTCACCAGGACTTTTAGTGACGGGGCTACAATGATGAAACCCATTTCGTCACTGAAAATACATTTTGTTGTAGTGGTTCAGCATGCTTGCTGGCATAAAAAGCTTCACATAGCCACGGGGAGGATGTGGGTTCAATAAGGCCTTCTGTAAGAAGGGTGGATAACTCTTGTTTGGATAAAGCGAAATGTTTTGGGTTCATTCCTTTAAGACTGGCTTTTGTGGAATTCACATGTTCATTCTTTTTAAAAGAGAGGTGTATGAAAAAATCTGGATTTTTCCATAAGGGATTTGGATTTTTAAGGAGGAATTTGGAGTGACTATTTGCACATCAGTCATTAATGATCTGGGTTCTTAAAGAGTCATAAGGGTCAGATGTGAATAGGTGAGGAACTTGAGTCTAGGTAAGGAGGTGTTGTTTGTGTGAGAGTCCTTTTAAGGACCACTTGAGGCTAGGTATTTGATGTAGGATATCAATACCTATAAGGAGGTCTCTGCTAGTGAGAGGGGATCCAAGGACTTGGTGTTTTATGGTGAGTGTTAGGAAAATTTTGATAAGGGTAGGCTTGCTTTTTTGAGTGATTGGAAATATTTCTTCATTTGTTGCTCAGAACATCTTGTAATGGGGCAACTAGAACTTTGTAGGTAAGAGTTTGGGATGGAGAATTGTTGCTGCAGCTCCAGTGTCAAAAAGGGCTATAACAAAAGTGGGTCTAAAGTAGGTAACTAGGAGGATATGTACTTGGGCTATGGGAGTGGGCCTGGTTAGGGAAGCTATAATGGGCTGGGATGTATAGATGGTTTGGATTTCTAGGTCTGAAGCATCCAAATTGGACGAGTCTAAATCTTCTTCCATTGTGGAATATATTATGACCATTAGGGTTTGAGGAGAGTATTCATCATCCAGTAAATATAATGACTCTAAATCAAAAAAAGGAGTATCTTCTACATGAATATGGGCTTATTCAAGAAGCTTTGCTGCTTTTTCCTCATTTGGGCAGTTTTTTGCAAAATGGCCTGATTTTCTACACACAAAACAGACCTTTGAATTCCTTCCTTTATATTGCTTTCTTCTGAGAAACTTTCATTTCTTCTTCCTGAAAATTTTCTTTTTTGATTCTACATGGTATCTCTTTTTTAAAGGATATGTCTTGGAGTGACTTTTTTTTTATTTTTTATTTTTTGGTAAAAAAATCACAGCTTTTCTCATAACATTTAATTTGCAAGTCTTTCCTTTTTGTAGCTATCCTTGAGCAAGCTGTGAACCTTTTCAATTTTTGAAAGGAATTTTCTATGGTTGCAAAGCTTTTCTAGAGCAATGAGCATGTGTTGATAGATCTCTCCTAAGGAGGCTTGGTGATCATGCGAAGAGTTTCATCTCTCGATGGCTCTGGGAGAGTTTTGAGGAAGGTGTGCTTGATGTTTACATCATCCATGCCATTAATAGAATAAAATCATCTTGACATTTTGTCAAAGTGCTTTTCCAGATCTTTCCTTTCAAATGAGCAACATTTCATGGCCAAGAATTCTTCTCGTGCAACTTCTGTATAATGTGTCACTGCGCTAAGGAATTCATTATGAAGGATTGGGAAAAATTCTTCTAGGGTTTGGGATTGGGCTGCCTGTCTTTGCCGAAATTGTCCTAGATTGATCCACCATTCTCTTATTCTTCTTTCGAGTCTTGTGATGAACTCAGCAATGACTTGTGTAATAGTAGAATTTGGAGTTTGGAGTTTTGCCGTACACCATGAATACATGTCAACGAACTTTTTATGCCATTTAGAAGGGGGAACATCATCAATGGTAAACAGGTGTTTCGAATCAGTGTTTAATGAATAAGTAAGACGAGTTTGGTTGTTAGGAACAAAAGGTGGAGGAAGAAAAATAGGTGATGGTGGTGGTGGGGGGGGGGGTGAAAGACATCATCTTCTTCTACAGTTGGCTGGTTTCCTAGTTGGTGCATGAACACTTCTTCTAGCCCAAGATTAGATAAGTCTAAGTTAGTGTCAGCAATTACTGAGAGCACAGAAATGGATCTTGAGTCTTCAAGATTAAGGGTTTTTAGGAATGATGAAATTGGATTTAGAGGATCAAGATCTATGGCCAACATGTTCATATCTGGAGGTTTTGAGGATGCACCAATGGTTGGATCTAGAATTTGATCCATTGGATCTTTTGTCTTTTATGCTAGGAGAGGGTTTGTTTTGTAGGTGGTTTTGGGATTTTGATTTGGGTTGTTGCGAGTAAGTTATCGCTGGGAGGATTCCACTTGTCTTGAGAGAATTGTAAGTAGGATGTATTGTGGCTAAGGGTTGAAGATTTTGTCCTATACGGTTGGACAAAAACGGGGAGATTATGGGTATAGACAAGTCTTTGTATAGTGATTGTCTAAGTTGGTTAGGGGGTGGGGGTGGGGGGGGGGGGGGGTGTAGACAAACATTGGAAAGGGTTGTATAGCTATCTTCTGAGATCTTTCTTTGGATTGGAGTTGGGTGAAAAGTTGCTTTTTTTTTTTTTTTTTGACCAATAAAGGGGAAGGAAACAGACATATCTTTGACTTTAGTTGCAACTATTTCAAGTTCTTGCTCAACCATTTTGTTCTTCTTCTTCAAGTCATTGACAAGAGAATCTAGGGATGACAAAGATGGTGTCACTGCTTCAGCCAGCCTTTGTTGGTTATCAAGGATCTTTGACAGGGCTTGGTTTTGCGCAACAAATTTTTTTTCTTGTCAATTTAAAGTTGCTTCTATTGACGAAAATTGTTTTTGGGTTCCATTTGGATTGGTTCCAATAGGGGTTTTTATTTTCCAAACATATTTTGTATTGGCTTAGGGGTGCTCAAAACTTTCTAAAGGGGGAAATCTTGTGAAAAAGGAGGGTGAGGCTCTATCAAACATGTAACAAGGTAAAGGTCTTTGTGTCTAGGTTTTTCTAGAAGGAAAATGTTGGCATTTAGGTAGTTGGGGAAGGATGTTCTGGTAGTATGGGATTAATGGAGGTTTAGGTTCTTGGTCAATATCATGTTTGGATTTGGCTTCTTTACATGGAGAACATTGGGGGTTTTGATTTCTAGTTCTAGGATAAAGGACATAATAATCAAATTTTCTAGAGGGTTCTCCAAGGAGGTCTACTTCTAGCTCACTTGCTTCATATCTTTCTTTCAAGATTTGTTGGGTGGATTTTTTCTTCCTTCTTCTTTGATGGTCATCATCATTGGTTTCTTCTTTTTTGCATTCAACACAATCACAGATATCCCACCATATGTGGCTGGAGGATGATCTTCCTTCATAGTAAGGCTTTCCATCTTCACAGAATCCTTTAATTGTAAGGCCTTTTTCAAAGGCAAATGATACTGGTTAAAGCATCGCCATTTGGGTTTGAAAAACCGTTACTTCTTTCTTTTCTGATGTGGCTGTCACAAACCTTGTCTCCACTTCACCTCTTTCTTTTCTGATGAAGAAAGGATTATTGGACTGGATTAGCTTGACTGTTTGGTGAAGCGCCTCATATTTCATAATCCATGATTTTGGAAAAAGAGAAGTCATTTGGTCCCTTGTAAGTTGTCTTGGGACAAACATACACGTAGGGGTCATCCTCGAATCAACTTGGATTAACAAGGCATCATTGGTTTGGGCCATGTTTGGGACCGCCATATCAAAGGCATGATTTTGAAGCCTGTAAGCAAGCTGATAGTGAAGTGTAGCTACGTATGTGTCTTGTACCTGAGAAGCTCCTGTGATCTGGACTTGAACCTTGAGAGCATCATAAAGATGAGGATCTTTGAGAGGCATGTTCAAATTTGGAAAAAGTGTGACAAAGACAGTTCCTGCATTAAGAGTTGTCTGAACTATTCCTATAAATGCATGTTGGTACTCCAGAAACCTGGAGTCAAGAAGTGAAATTCTAGAGACTACTGAGAGTCCTTTTCTTCCATGAAAGGTCAATGCTAATCTTACAACACCAAAATGAAGATGAGTATACCCTTGTTTTTACCATTGAATAACAAATTCTCTTGGGAGAGCAAGTGTGATGAAATTTTCACTATCACTTGCGGGAATATTGAACTGGTCAAACTTAGAGGCTTGGACATATTCTTTAATAGTAAAGGATTGATAAGGGCCAATATATTTTTTTAAGGTTTTTTTATTATTTATTATTTTTTTATTTTTTTTTAAGTGAAGATTGGGGCTTATTAAACACAGTGTAAGGATTTACAATGGGGAAGTCATTAATAGGAATCTTACTATCTTTAGGTACATGAGAGATTTCATACAAGTAGTCTAGTCTATTTGAAGTAGATCTACGAAGGGTAAGATCAGAGAAAATTTTGGAGGTATCAATATTTGTAAAAGACAAGCTAGTCATATTGCTTTCCTTAAGAAAGAATTGTTTACCCAATATCAGATAGGACAAGAACACCAACTCTAGGCTTAAATGTCCACAAGTTGACTGTGGTAAGCTGGATTCTTTGGAACTTTTGAAAAACAAACGCCTTAGTTTTCTACTTGATTATCTAATCTAGTGTTCTAATGTGACTAATATAGAGGATCCACATGTTATGGCAATAGTAAATCACAGAACATACAAATTAGGATAATAACCAAAGTATAATAATCAAAGGAGATGAAAACGGTATATGGCTTTGACCACCTCGCACCCTTGTCATTGTCATTCTAATGTACTTGGTTATAATAACACTTTAAAGTTCTCTCTCTCTCTCAGCACTAACCGTTGACCTTTCTTGTGTGTGTGTTTTTTTTTTTGGAAGTAAATCATTGACGTATAGAACTAGTAATGGCAATAGTTCTAATTATTTCTACTAGAAACCCTAGAATTAAGAATTTTAGACGTCTCTCAACCTGAAATCATTAGACTGAGTGTGCATTTGGATTTGGATGAAAATTATAAATTATTTTACTATTCAGCTTATTTTTGCTACTATTCATAGGTCCCGCTGCACTTTTTGGTATTATTCATGGGCTCTATTGTACTATTTCAACTAACTTTTATCTTTATCTACAGTACTTTCAACAATAAATTTTAAGTTTCAATAAAATAAGTGATATCCAATTAGACCCTGAGTTTACTCATGCATTTACCTAAAAATGATTTTATATAGTATCATTTTTTATAGGTGAATTTGGTCAGGCCACCAATATTTTTTTTCTTTACACAAACACAATGGCTTGATACATCTAAAGTTCACAATGGAAAGATTTTAAGGTTATATATACTTTAGTTCTCAGCAAAAAAAGAAAAAGGATTTATATTTTAGTATAATGATTTGATTGACAGACATTTTTGTAATGTTGAATTTAATCAACCATCTTGTTGGCTTTATTCCATGCCAAATTTTCTTGTAATTTAGTAATTAGTAACCCTGTGTTTAGGTGGGAATCATGTAAGGGCAATGTGTGAGATTGTGTGAAGAAATGCTCAAGATTGTGCAGTGAAACAGGGACTCGCGGCTGGATCTCACGGGTGGCTCGTGGCTTGCAAGCCGCCAAAAGTTGCACACGAGTGAAGCATGCAGAGAAGCTAAACCGTCATGCCAGCTATAGTACTATAGGACAAAAAGTTCATATTGGCCATTCAATTAGCTCGCGGCTTGGACTCGCGACTAAATCAAGTCGCGAGGCCAAGTTGCCAGTCCATTCTGGTATGGAAAAATTGACTTTTCGCATTCCTTTCTCACTCCAGTATAAATACCCCTTATACCCACGAAATATTAAGAGCTTCTAGAGAGAATTTTGAAAGAGAAATCCTAGAGAAAAACAAGATTGACTCATCCACAATCTTTACATAGTGACTCTTCAAATTCCTCAACTCTCATCCTCTCCATTGTTACATCCTTGAGAGGTTCTTTAACCAAATCCTTTTCTCACCTTACCCATATTTATGAGAAGGCTATTTGGTGTTTTGAGAAGCAGTTCGGAAGGAACCAATTCATATTGGTTGATGCTATTGGTTATAGCAGAATCTGGTAAGCTAAAGAAGAAATAGGTTTAGTGTAACCTCGTTGGAGTAGGAGCTTGGAGGGCTTAGGTACACTGGACAAATTAGGCTTGGAGGGTCTTCTGCTGTTCATATATCCCAACTACATTCTTTAGTGGATTATTTACCGCTTGGAGGGCGGCAGAGAGGTTTACGCCAAAGGCTTTGGTTTCCTCTTCGATAACACATCGTTGTGTTGTCCTTGTGTTTGTACAATGATAACGCAAATGGAGAAACAAACAATCGATAAAGACATACGATTAGTACTATTTGGAAAACCATCTATTCTTTGATGAAATTTCCCATCTACACTTTAATCCTCTTTCTATTGCTGGGTTCTTCAGAAACTGCTGCTATTGTGACCAATCTTTGTTTCTTGTGTGTGTGTGTGTAAGCTGGTTGTTGCTTGGTCAAACTACTTGTAATACCTGGAAAAAAAAAGATTTAAAAGGAAGGGTATTTAAGTAAATCTTTTGTGGGGTTAATTTTATAATTTATAATTATAAGGGAGGTTTTTAGAAAAATAGGGTTGAAACCCTAGCTATATAAGCTTATTTCTAGTGTTGAAGAGAGAAACCGTGAATTGAGAAGGAAGGATGAGGTTATCAGACAGATGGAGAGAATCATTGAAGAGAAATTAAATGGCATTGCATTTTTGCTCCAGCAAAAAAGGATCACTACATGTTAAGGAGCCCACGGGGGGTAGCGTACATGCTCCAAGTTCAACAGTTCTTGGCAGGTTGGCAAACTTAAAAGGAATTTGAAACACAAAATTTGATAAAAGATGTGTTGGAAGCGAGGGAAAACATAGCTGAGAAAAAGATTCATGAACTGAATATAAAACCTAGAAAATCTTCCAAAAAAAAAAAATTTGGTGATGAACAGAAGACTAGAGTTCGTAAAGTTGAACATCTTCTGAAAGTGGCGGAGGAAGAGATGCTAATGGCAAAATTGGAGGCTGCTTCAATATTTGAAGAGTTAGTGAAGGTCCATAGATGGTGGGTTCCATGTTGGCTTGCAGTCCATTTACGCTATTTCCAGTCCTATATAGTGACTCACTGGAATGATCATGGAAGGCCAGCCTTGGATTTGTTAATCCAAAAGGCATAGGAAAATAAAGGTCAAGTTGAAAGTGGGCTGAGCCTTACATTGAAACAATGATGACTAAATGGCTACCAAGTATGATGGAACAACGGTTGACATTTGTAACCTCTCTTGAACCACATATTCATTCACTTAATGCCAAAACGTTTGAGGCCCACCATGCATCTAAGAGTTTTGTAGTACCACATGTTATAAAGGTACAAAAGATGGCAGATCCTTACATTTAGGGAGCTAGGTAGTTCACACAGCCATACTTCAATTTGGTGATATTTGAGGATTTTAGAAGAAATGTTAGAGAGAAGTTCATTTTGGTATGGCTTTTGGAGGTAAGTAACTTTATCCTAATTGGTTTTATTTTGCGTATTTTAATTACTATTTTTTTTTTTTTTTTTTTTGCAGTTGTTACAATTTTATTTCTATTGTATTACTGATTTCAAGTAAAGAATTATCACAAATATATCTGGTTACTGAATATATGATGTATTTTATTTAATTATTTTTTTTAGCTATATTGATTTAAAGTAAAGAATTATAGAAATATCACAAATAGATTGGAATATTGAATAAGATATATTTCTATTAGAAACTATGATTTCATATATATGATTATGAACAATCTGACTATGAATTTATTCTGATACCCAACCAATGGGGGTTATTCATTGGTACTCTGATGTCCAGTCACAGGGATATAGCATGACCATAGTCATAAGATTGTTAAGAATATGAATTACATTTGAATATTTGAACTATTTTGAGCCCTTAAAACTACGTATGTGATTTTGGAAATGTTTGAATATTTGAACTATTTTGAGTCATTAAAACTGCTTATGTATTTTTTTGGAACATATTGTAAGTTATAGCTTTGATATATGGAAAACTGACTACTTTCTAAACCATCTATGATATATTTGTCAGATTAAAGTATGTGATCTATTTGCAACTTATTATTTTAAGACTATGAAACTTCTTTAGTTATTTTGGAAAACCCATAGTATATTATAACTTTTGAAGACTCATATTACATCTTATTACTTTACAGATCTATTGCTTGATAGAACTTATTAAGACTTTGGTTACTTATTGAGTTGTCCACTCACTCCCTTTTTCCCTCCAATTTCAGATTGTAAAGAATAGCAAGTTTTGGGAGTTTTAATGTTGTGTTGTGAGCAGGAAAGAAGTTTAGTGATTTTGGGATTGGATGGTCTTCTAATAGTTTTATATTTATTGGCCAATTGGCATTATGTACATAAGGTTTGGATTTTTTTCCTTTTAAATTATTGGAGATTTATTCATAAAGAAATTGTTGAGGTATTTTTGATTTAATTGATTTAATTTTTGAGGATAAATTTTAGTGGCTAAGAAGGCCTTGCACACTTGTAAAGGAATTACTTTATAAGCATGCGGCGGTTGTCACGTGCCTATCTTTATAGTTGGGTTCGGGGTGTGACACTACCAATCTGCTTCTTCCACTAGATTTGCAATCCAGTTTATAGGGAAAGCAGTTACATTACTCTTCATATTGAAACAGGTACAAAGATTAATTGCTAGCTAGCCGCATATATATTACTTGAAGATAACATTTATTTGGGATTAGTCAAGAGCATATTACATGGTGTGGGATCAATCGAGTATTTCTTTGAGTTATGGACTTATAAGGGATTAACTTGATCCGATGTGATTAAGTAGTTCGGCCATAGACAAGATATTGTGAGTGATGTACTATGTTTGTTAAGATAAAGACATAACATCATATGCCTTCTAATTAGGTTACCCGCTTTATTTTCTTTATCAAGAGAAGAATGAACTAGAGATCAGAAGGGTTGGTGGAACCATGTGAAAGTGATGTTGCTTCCGTCATAAGTTGACAACTCAATAAGATGTGAAATTGAGTGTGTCTGTAGTGTTAAAGATATAAGGTTTATGTGTTAATTATATATTTGCCCAAAAACCCAATCTATATATTACTAAAAGCTGAAGCATAGCATTTAATGTTGCTACGCTCACATTAAGCCACGTCAGCAGCCATGTCACTCCCATCCTATTTTCTGAATTTTTAATTCAATTTTAAAAACGCTCACATTAAGCTACATCAGCAGCCATGTCACTCCCAGCCTATTTTCTGAATTTTTAATTCAATTTTAAAATAATTTTACCAATTTTAAAATGCTAATAAAACTAAAATTAGTTTCAGCCCTATTTCTACTTTAAGGTCCACTTCTTGTACATTTAAATCCATTATAAAGCCCAAGCCCACACCAAAGCCTTTTCATCTAACTCCCTTTGTCAAACCTAATTGTTTTTCACGGTTACAACTTATGCTCCCTTCAATTATGCGGATTCAAATTCCAGTCTACCACGTTTTGTTTCATCATTTCAGGTTTAGTTCCTTCCCCTTCCCCACCTTTTGATTCTCACGGTTTCAGCTTCTTTTCTATCGTTTCACTCATGGTTTCATCTTCCTACTCTACGGTTTTAGCTTTTGTTTTGGCTTCTAACGGCAGCCTTTCTATCTTTCTTCCTCTCCTCACTTCTATATAAATACTGATGTAACCTGGGTGGTTCAATTGAGGTATCCCTACATCTTTGTTCTCTATTCTTTTGCTTGATGGTTTTTTTTTTGCCTTTCTACGTTTGTTTCTGCCTATTTCTTGCTGTGGTGTGGATGGTTGTTACGTTACATTTACTTTCTAAATCATTTTTGTTAGGGTGTTGAATTTGTTACTGCTGTGTTATTTAATTGGAGCACTGCTTCTTTTGGGTACATTCATTCGGAGCTCTTTTGGGGATTTTCTAGGTTGGGAAAACCCAGAAATAGTGTGACAATCATGTAGCTATATTAAATCTGTCACCTTTTAGTTAATGAGACAAAAGCTCATCAAATGGCTGTCCTATGTATGGGTCAAATGGGGGAGTTTTTGTGTAGTGGCTTTGCTGATAAGAGTATTGATATATGGAAAAGAGATTAGGAGCTTGTAATGTTGACATTGTGGGTCCAATGAAAGAATTGGGAAGAGAGTTCAAGGAATCTTGAAGTTTTTGTACAGCTAAGTTCATCTCTCCAATTAATAAATCTATCTTGGGTGATTTGGTGAGAGTTTTCATTGTAACGACCAATTCTTTTAGGACCTCTGAAGAATTGGTGCTCAATACCATGCATACATCACTGAGATGTTTCTTTAGATAGTCTGGTGCCTGTGGCAAAGCAAAAATATTGGAGTTAATTTTACAAGAAATTTAAGAAAACAAAGTATGATACATAAAACCAAAGTGTTTTACCTGAATTTCTGAGTTTATGCAACTGTTGGGAGCCTTAATGCAATAAGCACACTTACGCATTGATGTGCCAATCTTGAGGTATTGTTTCCATAGATGTCAAAAGTTTAATCTGCCATGTGCAAGTTCCCATCTTGCAAGATTGGCCTGTACAATTGAATTAGAAAATTTATCAAACTAAGTACTCAATGGTTATCTTATTGCTAGCGAATTGACCTAATGAAAGAATTGGGAAACCATGTTGAGTTCAAGCGTAAAAGCAGGGTTGTCAATGTAATAGTGTATGAAAATTGGGAAATGTCTTGATTTTATTGGATGAAAATTAAAGTTCAAAACTAACCTATCTAGCTAGCTTTTTTTTTTTTTTTTTTTTTTTTTTTGGGCTTACCAAGTAATATTTGTACAATCATTTGATGGTTTTATGGCTATTTAATAAAATGATTTGATATATTCTTTTGTTTTGTTTAGTTGAGGATTACATGGTTTGGTAGATTGGAGTCTCACATATTCCCCAAATTTCAGGTGCTTTTTTAGATAGTATGTTACTCTACTATTTTCTCTGTTTGGTTAATGGGAAATTGTGAAAAAGGAAAAGGAGAATATTGGGCTTTTGGGGTTTTTAAGGTTATAAATCTATCTTGGATGATTTGGTGAGAGCTTTCATTGTAATGACCAATTCTTTTAGGACCTCTGAAGAATTGGTGCTCAATACCGTGCATACATCACTAAGATGTTTCTTTAGATAGTCTGGTGCCTGTGGCCAAGCAAAAATATTGGAATTAATGTTACAAGAAATTTAAGTAAACAAAGTATGATACATAACCAAAAAAGTATTTTACCTGAATTTTTAAGTTTATGTAACTATTGAGAGCCTCAATGCAATAAGCACACTTACGCATTGATGTGCCAATCTTGAGATATTGTTTCCATGGATGTTGAAAGTTGAATCTACCATGTGCAGGTTCCCATCTTGCAAGATTGGCCTGTACAATTGAATTAGAAAATTTAACAAACTGAGTACTCAATAGTTATCTTATTGCTAGCAAATTGACCCACTAGGATAGTTAGCAGCCTACCATGACTTCTTCAGTTGCCTTAGAATTAAGCACACATTTGTAGCCTTGCATTCTCTTACTAGGATCTTCCTCATTGCCAAGCTTAGTTTTATCATCTTTGAAGTATTCGCCAACACATCCTGAATTTCAAGTTGACAAAGTGTTTTATGTATAATTTGGTTATGCTTGAATAAGGAAAATTAATTATATATTGAGTGTTCAATCAATGATCTTTGTTCATGCATACCGTCCAGGGAGTCAGCAAGTTTTTCCAGGTTATGAACAATCAAATTGTGAAGCCCACTGCCAGCCCAAATGGGACAGAAGACCATGGTTATAAAAATGCATAAAGAGGTCCCAATGGCAATTGTTGACAATCTATGGTATGTCATCTCAAAAAATTTGTCCACTCGGTAGCCAGAAACTATAACTAAGCTGCCATAAATATTTGGAGTCAGAAACATTTGCATCACCTTTGTGATTGTGGGATTAGAGTTTTCATTTTGTTGTTTGTCTCCACTTCTATCAAGTGTTCTGTGTTAGTGTAGATTGGTACCCACGGTAATTAGATTAAAGTTTTTACTTTGTTGTCTATCAGCCCTATGTGGCCATATGTCTCCATCAAAGTCCCTCAAACGATGCCTTGAGCAGTAAACTGTCCGTCTTAGTCATTTTTAGTCTTGAGATATATCCCAAATTATTTATTGAGTTGTTTGGAAAATTCTTTAGATCTTTTGTGGTATTTTTTCCTAATGGGCACGTCCTAAACTATTGTAGGTGCGATATTTTCCTCAAATTGAGAAGTTTTAATTAACTGTAGCCTTTTTTTAAATCTATGCCTCTTATGTAATGTCACAACTATTTAAGCACGATGAGCTAAGGAAAAAGAAATCAACATTGAGATCAGTCTCTAGGACATTTTTCAACAACCATGCCGATGCCTTAGAACATGGTTAATTAATTATTTCCTGAATGTAGCCTTATATGCCTCATTAAGTTCAATAATTTAGTTGATTCTTAAAAAAAGTTTAGTAGTCTAGTCTTCTTGTGAGGTCCACTCTCTGAAATAATTGCTACCAAAGGCCAAACTTCAAAACATGGTTATTTACATAATACATTTCGAATTACAAAAAAACAAAACTGGTATTGCTTTGGGCTTTTTTTTTTTTTTTTTTTTTTTCTATTGATCTCATTCAAAAGGAAGGTGTTAACTGCAATTACAGCAATTGGAAAATCAACTGTGGAGCAATAAGTTATTTAATGAATTTTTGACCCAAATTCACATGCTTGATTAAAATTTCAGACTATTTAATTACACCATATACAAAGGGGGATCAAAATAGGTAGTGGAAGGTTTTAACACAAAGTGAAAGAGTAAAAACAAAGGTAGATTAAAAGCAAAAACCGAGGGAGATTAAAAAAAATGAGTTTGGTCTAAAAATCTATTTTAGTTTAAGTTTTTTGGTTGGGTCTTACCTTGTGATATTTTAATTTTTAATGGAACTACATAAAGACAGGAATCTCCAAATAGTCTTAGAAAAATGGTCTTCATGATACTTTTGTGAACTTACTTACCAAGCAGGAAGACACTATAGATAGATGACATAAAATATTATATATTTTTTAGTGTTTGAGTGTGTATTTGTATGTGAATATTTGTGTTCATTTATCAAAATAAATTTTTTTTTTTTAAAAAAAAAGTTCTTGGTGTTCAATGATGTGGACACTTGTCACCGTTTTGATTACTATTTTACCCACCAATTGCTCACAAGTTACCTGTTAATTTACATGTTTTTAAGCTAGATTGTTTCTTCAAGTATTTCTAACTTTTAATTATAAATAAAATGAAAAGGCTATGCTAAAATATTTTTTATATTTTTATTTGGTTATGTAGGTTGTTCATATTTTCTACCAGTTAATTACAGAATATTTATTAAATTGCAAGTTCAACAGCTACAAAATGAAAAGGCTATGCTAAAATATTTTTTATATTTTGTTTTAGTTGTGCAGGTTGTTCATATTTTCTACAAACTGATTACAGGTTATCTATTAAATTGCAAGTTCAATAGCTGGATTGTTTCGTAAAGTACGTCCAACTCTCAATTAATGAAAATGCTATTATAAAATTGAGATTATATTATCTTTTGGTGTGCTAAAATAATTTTTATATTATCTTTTGGTTTCTACCAAATTATAACAAATTATCTATTAAATTGCAAGTTCACAAAAGCTAGAATATATCTCCAGGTCTCTCTAAAATGAAATGCTTTGCTAAAATAGTCCTCATATTATTGGTAGGGTGTTCATATTATCCACCAGTTATTTGAAATGATCTTTTACTATAATGACGGTTAGTAAATGATGGTTTGTAAGTACTATGGAGTCACATTAGCAGCTAGGGTGTCTATCTTTTAATATGAAATTTTACTGAATTACATTCCCACGATACAAAAGAATATTGAACCCAGACAAGTTGAAAAAATGGGGGAATTTTAAAAATAAAAAAATTTCCAAATTCTTTAGAGCCACATGATATTCAAATTTTGAGATAACCGTCAGATGAGATTGTAAAATAATTCAATAAAAATTCCAAATTCTTTAGAACCACATGATATTCAGATTTTGAGATAACCGTTAGATGAGATTGTAATATGTTTAGAGATTAGATATTTTCTATTGAAAAAAATGACTGGTGCAAAAATATCAAATAATTTTTATTTATGTTTTGCAGCCACAATGCTTAATATTTTATTTATATTTTCGTTTTTAATGCAACTGCATAAAGGTAGGAATCTCCAAATAGTCTTAGAAAAATGCTCTTCATGCTACATGTGTGAACTTACATAACCTACCAGGAAGACACTATAAATAGATGATAGCAAAATGAATGCACCCCAAAAAAAGAAGGATAAAATATTTTTTATATTATCTTTTGGTTGTGTAGGTTGTTTATATTTTCTACCAGTTGATTACGGATTTTCTATTAAATTGCAAGTTCAAAAGCTGGATTGTTTTGTCAAATATGTCTAACTCTCAATTATAAATATAATGAAAAGGCTATGGTAAAATATTTTAATATTATCTTTTGTTATGCTAAAATCATTTTTATATTATTTTTTGGTTGTGTAGGCTGTTCATATTGTCTACCAAATTATTGCGAATTATCTATCAAATTGCAAGTTCAAAAGCTGAAAGTTTTCTTTAGGTATGTCTAAATGTCAGTTGTAAATAAAATGAAATGTTTTTCTAAAATTGTCCTCATATTATTTTTGGTAGTGCAGGTTGTTCATATTATCCACCAGTTATTTGAAATTATTTTTCACCATAATGACAATTAGTAACTGATGGTTTGTAGGTACTATGGAGTTTTTTTATTATGCACGATTGAGAAGAAGGATGATTCTTGCGTCCAGAAGAAATCGCAATTATCCAACCAATATTCATGCTCCTGCAACTCAACGTATTTCTATTGACTTACAATTGAATAGGGGTACTATGTTGGATAGGCAAATGAATATGAGTTATTGGGCAGCTAATAGAAGTCATTTAGTAGATGCTAACTTCAACAATGTTGATGCTTTGAGAGGAGAGGTTTATGTAGAAAGAGGATTTGCTTCATTTATGATTATGTCACCTTCACATCATATTGTTGGTAGGTTTTTCATAAAGTTACATTTTTTTTATTATATATTATTAAGGTCTTCAATTTAATATATATATTTATATATATATATGTGTGTGTGTGTGTGTGTGTGTGTGTGTGTGTTATGGATTTACTTATATTTGAGGAGCACTAGACAGAGAAGACATGATTATAATAGTGAGACTGCGAACAAAAATTCTAATATCTATATACGCACTACTTTAAATGAAAATGGTGTTGTCACCACAAATGTATCTGAAGACTAAATTCCTCCTGGTAATAGTCACTTTAGTAATAACGTATCAAACATAGAACGTCATACTGACATGCTGCATTTATATTCTTTAAAATATTGTTAGCATGCCAAATTATTATTATTTTATAATTTATAACAATGCATATATAGAAATTTAATTATTAGATTTTGCTAATGATTGTTTATTTAATAATATGTTTTGGGTGGATGAAATTACAACAAATTTTTTTCCTAATTGGTCAAATTAATCATTGTTAAGTTTTATTAATTTTCTTAGTTACATTTTTCAGTGTTTTGGATTGTAGGCAGAAAAAATAAGGTTTAAGAAAGTTTGTTTAAAATTAAAAGAATAATTTCCAAAATTTTATATTCTTTTTAACGATTCACAAAATGTTATAAATAACATTTATTAAAAAATGAAAATTTTCGTTAACTTGCCTTCATTTAACTTGTTTTCATTTTGGTACAACTAAATTTATATTTATGATTGTTCCTATAATAAATAAAATAAGATTACGAAATGCATTAGTCTTTATTAAATTATTTTAAATTGTAAAAAAAATAATAATAATAAAACCACCATAAAATAATTATCACACGCAACGCGCGGGTCCTTGACTAGTTAAAGTATAAAGCCCATGTATACCTAATCCTAACTCTAAATTCCTATATATACCATACATAGAGTTCATTGTAAAACACACAATTGACCTATTCCAAAAAACAAAAGTATAACTTACAATTGGGAAGATAGTGAAGATGAAACCACCAAGGGCTTTTTTAGTTGCACATAAGTCGTTAGGTTGAATCATATAGTCCTTGCATTCTCTCTCTTCTTTATAATGCTTTCAACTGCCGTTTCCAAGTCCTATATGTATCTTAGAAAAGACAGACTTTACATTGAGACATTGTGAATATTGGTTTAACTAATGACTTCTGAACCATTTGACTATCCAATACCAACTTTTATATTAAGACATTCAATCAATTACCATATATGTTTAGGGAAATATATGTTGAGTCGAACTCAAAACCAGCAATTTATTCATTTTTTCTTCAGCCTCTTGCTAGTTTGGACATGTATTTGGGCCAAAATGGCCAAATACCACCAATTTCTGAAATTTTTTGTAAAAAAAAACACTGTTTCAGAACTATATAGTGAAATACCACTTTTTATGGTACTCGAGTTTCTTAAACTCGAGTTCCTAGAAGTTTTGCCATCGTGGCACTACTGAGGTGAAAATTGGGCAATTAAAAAAAATTATGTGGTACTCGAGCATGGTAAACTCGAGTACCATGCAACACAATACTCGTGTATAGTAGGCTCGAGTACCATTATATAATAAAATGCTTTTTTTTTTTTTCTAAGGTACTCGAGCTCACTAAGCCCGAGTACCTTGTAATTTTTTTTTTTGGGGATTATCGACAAATAAACATAAACATAAAAATAAGTTTCTTTTTTTACGTTTTTATTTATTTAAATAGAAGCATTGCAAAATATAGAGATTTTAATTTCAAAATATGAATTTAATTTCTACATTAAGTAAAACTGTTCACTGTTTTCTTACAAAAATTTTTCACTGTTTTCTACATAAACTATTTCTAGCATTTTGCATAAAATTATTTTTTGTTCAACATTATTTAAAAAATTGTTCACTCTCTTTTCTGCGTAAATTATTTTCTATTCACTATTTAAAAAATCGTTCACTGTTTTCTCATAAAACACTTAGTGAAATCGTTTTTTCTAAATCTAAACGCCAAATCTGAATGCTTTTTCATGTGTGAATTTCACAATAATCGAATTTATTTTTCTGCATTGATAAAATCTATTTCTACATTAATAAAATTTGCACTCTGCCGATCATGTTTACTGTATATTCGAATCTGCTTACTACATTCATAAAATCTGTTTTTTGTATTGAGTAGAACTATTCACTGTTTTCTCATAAAAATTGTTCAATGTTTTTTGCGTAAACTATTTCTAGCATTTTGCATAAAATTATTTTCTATTTAGCATTATTTAAAAAATTGTTCACTCTCTTTTCTGTGTAAATTATTTTCTATTCACTATTTAAAAAATCATTCACTATTTTCTCAAAGATGATATCCTGCCCAAGGAGAAGTCAGAGGCTGAAAAAATACGAAGAAACCCTCCTCACTTCTAGTTGTCCGAGGACCACAAATTGTATAAGCGCTCCTATTCTGGGCCATATTTACTGTGTATTCACCCTGAAGCATTAGAATTACTGCTTGAGGAGCTGTATGAAGGGATCTGTGGGAGTCACATAGGAGGAAGGTCCCTGTCGCATCAAGCCATTACCCAGGGATATTAGTGGTCGGGGATGCAGAAGGAAGCCCTAGAATACATTAAGAAATGTGACCAGTGCCAAAGGTTTGCCCCAAATATTCATCAGCCAGGAGGGGTCCTCAACCCTTTGTCCAGTCCGTGGCCGTTCGCCCAGTGGGGCCTGGATATTGTAGGCCCTTTCCCCAAGGTAGCAGGAAATAAGAGATATCTGTTGGTCGGCACAGATTACTTCACCAAATGGGTCAAAGCCGAGCCATTGGCCAACATCAGAGATGTGGATGTTAAGAAATTCATCTGGAGAAACATTATTACACAATTCGGGGTCCCACGTACCCTTATTTCAGATAATGGACTCTAATTTGACAGCAAAGCCTTCAAAAGATATTGTTGCGAACTGGGGATCACTAACAAGTACTCAACTCTAGCTTATCCTCAAGGAAATGGACAGGCTGAGGCCATCAACAAGGTCATAGTCAATGGGCTTAAGAAGAGATTGGATGACGCCAAGGGAAGATGGGCAGAAGAGCTGCCACACGTCTTATGGACTTACCGAACTACACCACAGCGGTCAACAGGGGAGACACCTTTTGCCATGACCTATGGGGCCGAGGCTATTATCCCTCTAGAGGCAAACTTCCCAACGCTGAGGATGAGTTCCTTCACCCCAAGCAGTAATGATGAATTACTAGGGAAGAGCCTGGATCAGATCGATGAATGAAGAGAAAAGGCAGTGATCCAGTCAGCCTACTACCACCAGAAGCTCAAGTAAGGATATGATGCCAATGTGAAGCTGAGACCACTAGCACCAAGGGACTTAGTATTGAGGAAAGTTTTGGGTGCTGCAAAGGAAAGCTGGGACCCAATTAGGAAGGACTGTACCGAATTACTTCAATAGCAGAGATAGGTGCATACTACTTAGAGGACTTAGATGAAAAGGCTGTACCTCGTCCATAGAATGTAAATAACCTGAGAAAGTATTATTATTAACATAAGCATTTCTCTAATTCAAATTTTAAGTCCATTATGATTATATGTCTTGTATCTTGGCAACCATCTAAGTACTAGACAGAACCAAGATTCTACATGGTCCTCAGACTCAAATATATGGGGAAACTAGTTACTCCAAGAAAAATCTAAGTATTAGACAGAACCAAGCTGTTGCATGGTCTTCGAACTCAAACCTATGGGGAACCTAGTACTCCAAGAAAAATATAATTACTAGACAGAACCAAGGTCTTGTATGGTCCTCGAACTCAAACCTATTGGGAAACTAGTTACTTCAAGAAAAATCTAAGTACTAGACAGAACCAAGGTTTTACAAGGTCCTCAGACTCAAACCTATGGGGAAACTAGTTACTCCAAGAAAAATCTAAGTACTAGACTGAACCAAGGTCTTGCATGGTCCTCGGACTCAAACCTATGGGGAAACCAGTTACTCCAAGAAAAATCTAAGTACTAGACAAAACCAAGGTCTTGTGTGGTCCTCGAACTCAAACCTATGGGGAAACTAGTTACTTCAAGAAAAATTTAAGTACTAGACAGAACTAAGGTCTTGCATAGTCCTCGGACTCAAACCTAGGGGGAAACTAGTTGCTCCAAGAAAAATCTAAGTACTAGACAGAACTAAGGTCCTGTATGGTCCTCGGACTCAAACCTATGGGGAAACTAGTTACTCCAAGAAAAATCTAAGTACTATACAGAACCAAGGTCTTGCATGGTCTTCGGACTCAAACCTATGGGGAAACTAATTACTTTCAGCAAGAGCTTAGGTGGTAGGTGGAACCTAAATGTTGGGCGGATCCTCGGACCACAACCTTTGAAGAAATTAGCAAGATCAAGCATTCATGCAAGTTGCGAATATAGCCTAAGTATAAACTCGGTACCTCGGATCACCTACTTGGTTCCCGCCCCCTAAAAATATGAGCAAATGCAAACTAAGTGTCCCTTTAATGCCGGTGAGTTAGAATTTAAAGGTCTAATTTCAAATGTGATATGTACATAACCATTTTTAGCCATTAGGATAACCAACTCATGAGACACAAGACTCACACTAATAACAATAAACACATAATGTAAAAAAAAGGGGGAATTTCATACATTTAATCTAAAAGTCTGATTACAATGATTTTCATACATTCCATACATTTCATAAAAAAGGGGGAATTACAGAAAAGGGGAACTTCATACATTTCATAAAAAAAACAAAAGCTAGCCGAGATGGCCTACTTCTTCAGCTTTATCTTAACCCCTTCCTTGGAAAGCTGAGTAGAAACGACCTCAGGACCCTTGGAGCCCTCACTCGGGGGAACGGTCTGGAGGGGTTGAACGGAGAGAGTTGGCTTCTCAGCATGAGTGGCCTGAGCATCAGCTGTAGACTCTGCAGTCTTTTGGGGCGCTTCAGGGTTTAGGTTTTCATGTTGATAGTTTTTAGACCTCTTAAACAATTGATTTAACCTAGGTAATTAGCCAAGTTGTTACTTGGTCCGATTAAACAAGTCTAGGTTATCACACTAACAAAGATCAAATCATGTAAAGCAGTGGAAAATAAATAACACAAGATATGATCATCCAGGAAACCAAACCGGTAAAAACCTTGGGAGGATTTGACCTAGCTATCCTCAAGGTTGAATCCACTATCTTGAAAGAATCGAAGTTCATACAATAAGACTTATAAGCCCCCACGCTCAACTTCTTATTGCTACCAACAAGTAGAACTTGCTGACACGACCACGTGTAAACTCCGAATCCACGGACTCCTTCTTTCTTGGATTCACCACCAGATACAAGCACACCCGCTTGTGTTTTCTTTAAGTTTCAATGGCAGCAACTGAATTGATCATTAAGGTGTAGATAAATCTTCTCCTTGAAAAACGTAAGTTTGTGTAAAGAAAAACTCCTCTAGATCTCACAAGAGATTTACACAAACCGCAATTATGAGCAACCCTAAAACGTAGCTAGGGTTTTCCTTTTGTACTTAGGACAAATAAGAAACCCTAAAAACGTTTTAAAACACTTAGAGCTGAGTTGGAAAAATCTGCAGAAAATCATTCTGCCTGAACTTCGATCGATCGAGCTTGTCTTTCGATCGATCAAGCTAGTCCGAAAGGCACAATGCTTTCCTACTTTAACTCGATTCCAAATTTACATAAATGCACAACTTTGAGCTAGACTTAAACACTTCTAAACACATTTTTTTTATCATGGTTTGCCAACAATACAAATTAGAGTTCTAAATACATAAATCCTAAGTCTTTAGAACCTAACACATGTGTTTCTGTCGGCCCAGGAAGCTCACCCTCCTCGGCTAGCTCATTAGGAACGGTTAGGGCCAGAGCAGCTTCAAGCCGAGCAGTCTTAGCCTCCCCAGGAGCAACCTCAGCCTCGGAGCTAGCAGGGGCAGTTTCCCGGATGGCCGGAGGGTAGTATACATTCTCCACCTTCCACAGGTCAGATGAAGCCTCAACCTCAGCTTGTTTAAGGGCTTCATTCCAAACCTGGGAACAGTAGAGCTTGCATACTCCAGGTACTTAAGCCTTGAGAGTGGCCTGAGTCTCAGCCACTCCCAAGTCATAAAACCTCCTCCTCAGTTTTCTCTTTGGAGCTCTCAGCCTCCGTCCTGGAGAATTCCGCCTCTGCCTTAGCCCTCAAGGCTTCATCCCGGGCCCACTCCACGTCATTCTTGGCCCCCTCTGCCTCAGCCAGTTTCTTCTTCAGATCAATGATTTGCTCCTTGGCAATCTTCAGCTGATCCTCAGTATCGAGTAGGCACTTCGTCTGGCTTTCGACCTGCCTTTGAGCGCTAGCAAGGCTTGACTCAACGCTATCTCGGGCCCTTGTCATCTCCTTCAACTCCTCCCTTGCTTTTAAGAGATCGGCCTTGGAGTTTTTAAGGGTCCGAGTAGCATCCAAGCGCTTGTCACGCTCGAGCTCCAAGGTCCTGCTCTGCTCGTTAGTTGCCTCTTCTAGCCTATAAGTGGCCTGGACAGCTTGCCAATTGAAACAAGCACACGGTAAGTTGGAAACCAAGGAACGAAAATCAACGGAGTCATAAGTGTTAGAAATTTTACCATGCCCAAATACCTCTTAATGCTGAGAAAGACCTTCTGCCTTCTCAAATTCCCCAACTCGGCCATATCGGCGGGAAGTAGCAGGGGCCTCTCCAATGCATCGGCCACATAGGTGCCTTCACCCCCTCGGAAGCTCCTAAGGGAGGCGTTATCCATCAATGGCTCCCCGTAGAGCATTGGGGCACGAAGCTAGGCCTGGGGCTCGGACTGGGGGGTGACCTCTTTTTCTTGGCCATGGTGCCCGATTTTTAACTGTTTTAAAGCTCGTACGGCTTCATCTTCTTCCTGAGAGGAGCAAGATTTCCCCCCATCCATGGGCTCCTTGCCCTTGGAAGCCCTCTTCCTTTTTGGATCGGGGGGCTTGGGTCGAGGAGGCAAAGTCGACTAGGAAGGATGAGGAAGTCTGGACCGAGGAGTTGATGGCTGCGACTGGGTGGAAGATGACCTGGTCTGATTAGGCTGAGGCTGGGGTGGAGGAGGAGGAAGTTTGGATTGTGACTTCCCCGGTGCGTCCTTCCCCGGTTGGCCCTCAATTAGGTCGAGCAAACTGGTTGGAGGTTTCCTGTTAAAACCCATTTCGGCCTGAGAAGAAGTCTTCACTGGTAGGAGATCCGCTTCGGTCAAATTGGGGTCGCCCAAGTCACCAGTGGGATCCTTGGATAGACTAACTTGGTCAAATACACCAAATTCATCCTTGGACGGACCCACATCACCCTCGGCCTCCGCTGCTTGATTGGATGAAGAAGGGCCTGCCAACGGGACGCCTTCGGAGATAGGAGATCCTTCAAGAAGCAAGAACCCGTGTTCCGCTACTGTGATTCTATGAAGCCGAGGATCTTTAGCTCTGATCACGTACTTTGGAGCCGCGATAGATTTCTGGATGGGATCGTACCTGGGAATCTTGTGAGCGGCCCTGACTTGGTTGTCAGCTTTGTTCACAAAGACCTCCACCTTAAAGATGGCTTCCAAATCTTCCCAGTTGACTAAGTGAAAGTGTCGTTCAAAGACGTGCGGATCTGCCAAAAAAGAAAGCCTATTCATATTAGCCACTGAACAATGCAAACTATGACAACACAAAAAATTAACCCTCTCCCACTTTGAATACCCCACCTGGTTCCCCCTCCTCTGTCGAACAAGGAAGGCCGTCATGCCATTCCCCAGACACGATGAGAAAGTCCTTATTTAATCCGTTGGTGGACTCGAGGAGGCACTGAATAAGCCGAATCTTATCGGCCCTCGTCTTCATATAATAGGATTTACCCCTTAGGTGTTAAAGGTTATAGCACCAGTTTACATCGTGATAGGTTAACCTCAACCCCATTTTCTCGTTTAAGGCGTTCACATAACCCAGGATCTTAAACACGTTGGTGGCGCACTGGGTGGGAGCTAATCGGAAATGCCTAAGGTAGTCCCTCATCACCGGCCCCATAGGGATTCTCACACCACCTTCTATAAAGGCGATTATGGGGATCGCTACTTCACCCTCTTGCCTCCTAAAATGCCGCGCCCCTTCTTCACAATATCTCAAACCTACATTACGGGGTATCCTATAATCGGCGATGAATTTTTCCATCGCCTCTTTGGACTCAACCAACTTTTTTAACTTACCCATCCCTAGAAACGGCTAAAAGACTCAGGGAAGGATGAAAGAAAGAGAGGAGTTAGAGAGAAAAGAAAACTTACAGAAATGAGGAAAAGCTCCTCACACAGGCTTTTTATGCTGAAAAGAGACATGAGTTTGGCTGGAGATTTGACTGAACTCAGGATATGTGTGCAAGAACTCTTGAGTGCAAAAGTAAAGAGAGAAATCGGTTCAAATGGGTATTTATATCTCCAATTAAAAATAACCGTGCTAGTTTTCTCACCCATAAAGTTAGAGAAATCCCCATCGTTAGATTACCATCACACCGTTGAACGTGGGGAGCACAGAGCCGCCAAAATTTAATAAGGGCGCGCCCCGTATACCGAAGCACCAAGAGCGTGCCTTGGACAAGCGAAAAGGCTCTGGCACTGATGGAGGACAAGACTTGGCAAGCCATGATAAAGGCTCGAGGACACCAAAATCCTCCTCTCTGTCCGAGGAGCCGGACAGCAGGATTTTGAGGGGTTATTGTGGGGTCAAAGAATTTGACAACCCCGGCCCACTTTATACTAAGCCCAAGGCCCACGCTGAGGAGGAAGAAATGGCCGAGGATGAATTAAGAAAGCCCAAATGGCCCAGAAACATCGCCGAGGACAATCCTGTTCTCGGCCAACCCAGATCCTAGAAGGGAAGAATGACACGCCATCGACGACAACCTCCCAGAGCGTCCCAAGAAAAAGGACAAGTATCGTAGGGCAGCCGTGGGAGTATGGTGTAGGAACAGTTCAAGGAGAAACTATCACCTCCGCATTAAATGCCCACAACTAACGTCCTGGCCGCATTAATGAGGAAATGACCCCTGAACAGTGCGGTCTTGGTTGCTGCAACTCACAGAAGGTTTGGGAAGTTGGCTGATGGGACAAGCACTCGAGTAGTGACCTGCATGATCAACAGATGGAAGACCAAGATCGATTGTAAGGGGATATATAACGCGAGAAATCCTCCAAAAAAGCGGGATCAGGAGGGAGAAGGAGAATACGACAGCAATTTGCATGATCTGAGAAACCTTTGTAACCAAGCACTGAAGAAAGAATAAGAACAATAATTTCCTCGGAAGAAAGGCCCGAGGACAGAATTTTATACTCTAGCCTACGTCCTTGTTATTCAACCTACTCATAACTATGTCTAGTTGCTGTAACCCTCACTAAGGCCTAATTCTTAAACCTATTCTCTATAATTTTATTGTATTGGGCTAGTTGGGCTTGAGTCCACACATCTAACAATAGAAGTGCTCAAACTCAGTCCCTACAATATATATATATATATATATATATATATAGAGTTGGGTTCAAGTTACACCAGGTGTAACTCTAAGTAATATTACACCACTCATTATTTTTTAATTAGATACGAATTTTGAGAAATCAACCGTTGGATTACATTATCTTTGTATATTCTCCATATTTGCAAATTTTCAAAGTAGTTAAAGATCAATAGCCATGTCATCGATCAATTGTTTAAATTCAAGTTTTTGTAGTTTACAAAATTGCATAAAATATGAGTTTTTGGATTAAATACTCGAATAGTAAATAGCATCTGATTAGCATAAAAATTGGCATGCATATTAAAAACATATAAAACATGTAATTCAGCGGTGAGATTTTCAAAATGTGAATTTAATAACAAGTTATTAAGTGGTGTGACATTATTTAGAGTTACACTAAGTGTAACTTGAATCCAACTCATACATATATATTTATATAGTTCCATATAAAAATTTAATAATAATAAATTTCTATTAATAACAACCATAATTTTCAAATTTCATATTTAGACCAAAAATCAAAGAGAGATAACAATTATATTATGTTAAGCATTTTCGTGCACTGCATAGATTATAAACTAGCCTATATATATATATATATATATATATATATATAAAATCAAAACTTTTGAAGCTTCCACAATTTTCCACGTCAGCACAATTTAAAAAAAAAAAAAAAAAACGTAATAAAACTTTTCTAAAACACGATGCAACCCGATGCTCTGCCTTTCCCTTTCACAATGCTCTCTACCTTCTCTTCCTCCAAAACGCAGATCCACAGCCAAACCCAATATAGCTTTCTCCTTCCTCTAAAACGCAGATTCATAGCCAAACCCAATATAGCTCTCTGCCGTTCCCCCACCACTCATCTGTCCTGATCGACCTTTCTGCTTCCTTTCATTCCCATCTCCCTTTATACCACAAGCCCAATACAAACCAAAACCACCCACATCTTCTAAGAGGGGAAAAAAAAACTGAAATTTCAGCATTTTGGCTGAAATACACTTTCCGGGCCAAAATAAAAAGCTAGCCTTATTTGCTGATTTGCTTGATTCCGTGTACTTGATCTAAGTTGATCATGGGGAATGAGTAGGTCTGATTGTTATGAGGTACTCTACACTATTGTGATTTGGTGAGAAGGTTAGAGTTCTGGCTAAAGACTCCAAAATAAAGGAAGGTGAGAAAAGATGAGGAGAGAGTTTGAAAAGGTTCTGTGATAATGAAAAAGTAAAAATAAGAAAGGAAGAAGGGTAGTGACTGAGGATATATGGGGCGGTGAGTCACGTGCTTGGGAATGATGAATTTTTGAAAAGTTTCCAGGAAAGTTGCATGTTTTACAAATACCCTTTTATGCTTGCTTATTCACAATAATAGCATATTTAATTTTGAACGTTCCTTCATTAGAATTTTATATATAATCATTTTTTAAACTTTTTTTTTGAAGAAATGAATTTAAAAACTTTAGCTTAATAATAATAAAAAATAGTAATTTTATTATATATATATATTTAAATATATACTTGGTGCGTAACCTAGTGCGTTATCCTGAAATAGTGCACCGACACACACCGATACCAAAATATTCCATTCCAGTAGCTAATTCTGAACAACCTTTAAAACGGAATTTAAAACTTTGGTGGAAATAGTGTGACTGTATAATATAATCGAAGCCTTTGACTATTTGTTGATTTCTCTAGAATTTTCACCTTAACCCCAAAAACTTCATAGATTGGTGAATTGAAAAAGAATATAAAAAAATATAAAAAATAAAAATAATAAAAAAATAAAACCTTTTGTGACAACTTAATCATAGTTGTGTGTTTACTGTGGTGTCTAAGGGTGGAAATAGAGTGACTATACAATTAACCAAGTTATGCAAAATTTCAATCCAAAGATTGATGAGAATTTTAAAATTATAGATAAACACTTGAATTGAAACTAAGTTGAAATAGATCCAGTATGTAATAGCCATCAATTGAGGCTACTACACAAGGGTTTTTTTTTATATTTTTATTTTTTTAAAACTCATAGTAGCTCACAAGTTTGAGTTGTTTCATTATTGCTGCTATATACTCTCAATATGTGTCATTGAATGGAAATAGGATTGTTATTTGTTCATTTTCTTCTAAGATTGCTTTCATGAATTTAATAGTTTTTCTATTTTCTTAACTTGATTTTTTTTCAAAAAATATTCCTATTTTGTAGAATTTATTTTGAAGTTAGATCAAGAGTTCTATATTAAACATATTAAAGTTCAGGTGTGTTATCAATACTATATTAATTTATAATTATATTTTTATGATCTATAAGTTTATTTTTAAGGCTGTTTGGCACTGTCAACAACATTGCATTAATGATAATTTAAATTCTTCTTTCATTGTTGGATTTTTTTTCATAGTCAATAGGTTTCCTGTGCATCGCACGGGTTAGCAACTAGTTATTTTTTAAACTATTGTCTTAGCAATATTTTATTGGATTAGAATAATTTTGTAATTACTTATAAGGAAATAAATATGTCTCTTTCCTTGTATATGGTTATCCCTATGTCGAATTGCTGAGCGGCGTATCTAGAAACAGGTTGTATGGGAGAACCAAGGGCAAATTTGTGGCTTACTTGCACGAAACCAGGACATTGAAGATTGTAGCAACCCCTTCTTTTGTAACCATCGCTCTTAATTATAAGGATAGGAATAATTTAGTTAAAGAAACACTTAGCACGAAATATTTTGGAAGGGAATAAGCAAGTTAACTTACAGTCCAACATATGAAAAACCTTGTTTTTCTGTCAGGTGAATTAACCTGCAACCATGAGATGACATGTTTATCAATTTACTCATATACCTTAAATTTTTATATTCAAAATTATATCAATTATCTTGGGTACATATGAAGAACACAAGTTACTAATCGTATCAAAGTTTTTGGTTTTAATTCTCTCAAAATATAATTTTTTGGTTTTAAAATTTCCTTAGTGGGCCAATACTGAAACAAACTCACTTGTCATTTGAGCCTACAACCTTCTCTTGTAACCATGAAGGAATCGTCCCCATTTTTTTAATTTCACATGCTATATCTAACCTCTTTTAAATAATAGTTAAACTCTTAGGTGCTATATATTAGAACAGTTACTCATTATGCCTCTTATTTAATATATTTTAATTTATTAATATTTAATAATTGTAAAGAGAACTTTATCTTTAGAAACTTACCCTCCATCCAGCTTCAACAGTGTTTAATTTATCATCGGGACCTGTTGCAACCCATATTTGAGAAATACTGAAGTCACCCTTATAAACGGACAAAATGGGCTTCTATCCTTTTTAGGCAAATTAATTAGCTTTTTGCCCTTCTTCCCAAACTAAATAGGGAAATGCCCCTCTTTTAAAAATTGAGTTTCTCAAAATCGAGTTAAAAAAACAAATTCTGGAACCCTATAGTGACGTTTTTAAGGACCTATAGTGACATTTTAAGAACCTATAGTGACATTTTATAACTTGATATCCATAAAATCGAGTTATAGGCAATAAAATTGTTTATAACTCGATTTCATGGATATCAAGTTACAAAAAGCCACTATGGGTTTTTATAAACGTCACTATAGGTCTTTGAAAATGTCACTATAGGGCTTAAATCGATTTTGAAAAACTCGATTTTCAAAATATGGGTATTTCCCTATTTAATTTGGGAAGAAGGGCAAAAGACTAATTAATTTGCCCGAAAAGGGCAGAAGCCCATTTTGTCCCTTATAAACAAGAGGGTTCCATACGTTTAATCTTGCACGTCCTCCATAGAATATACCATCCTCAATATCAACAGTGGCATGCTAATTCAAAATATTATTCATATATGTCAGAAAAATTTTTCAATTTATAAATGAAATTGATTACATTCGAGTGTAATAAATTAAAACATTAAAAAAAATTACAATGTGACATTATTATATATGTAAAAATATAATTTCATTTGATAAAATTAATGAATATATATACCTCATGATGTGGTATCCATTTGACACCACGACCGCGAGGGTGTTCATCTTGTTGTCCTCGTCTTATGGGGATTGTTCCTTTTGGGCATTGTCCACTTTTACGCCAATCTTGAAACAACTCTGCTTGAGAGGAATTCATTTTCACACCACCAGGAATTGAGCTGGGTTTCGTCTGTTTAACCAAATTCAGATTACTGGTTTTAATCTTCAGTAATCGTTACTGGTTTTAATCTTATGAGTTATGCTTAGGACCAAGGACGTTGCATTGTTGAGTTTTAATCCTTAGTAGTAGTACTTCTCTTCAGCTTTGCTTTTTTTCTTTTTTCTTTTTTCTTTTTTCTTTATATATATATATATATATATATATATATATTTTTTTTTTTCTAATAATCAAACCCTCATAACTTTTTCCTTTATTTTATTTTGGAATATATGAAAAAAAGAAAAAAAAGAAAACCGATCCTCCAAAAAAGGAGAACTATAAAATTTATATTCTTCTTTTTTCATGAAATCGAAGGCCATTAATTTAAAGTTGAAATGACCCTCCCAAAAAGAACTGATGATGCCGTAAATATCACTAGTGAACTACACGTCCTTCGCACACTCGTAACAATACCTGCATAGAAAAGAGAGAAGACCTAACAGAGAGCACCGGTGTGGTGCCGGCTGAATACCCTCCGAAGGTCAGGTTAGAACTATTCTCACAACTCTAAAGTGCTAGAGAAGGGTCAATTATGCGTACCTTGGTTTGTGAGGGTATTGGAGCTTTTATAGTAGTAGAATGTTGACATCTCTTTCTTGGTGTAGAAGTCATTTCCTTATAGGAATCCACTTGAATAATTCCTAGTGTGGTGGACAAGATTTTTCCTTGTAGAGAATATCTTCATTAATGCATATCTTCCGGAATCCTCTTTATACTAGGATTCCACTTACCTCGGGATTTTATGGTGGTTTAGTGTGTGTCGCAAGTATTCCCCATCAAGGATTCCTGTCTACCATGTGGGTGCTTGGCCCATTCGTAACAGACCTTTGCACAAGTTGGGCTCACCCTTTATCAGCCCATAGACATGGATCCGTCAGGCCCATTTCAAGGAGGTTCGTCAGCCTAGATTTTTGCCCTCTTCAATTGCCCCCTTCACCCCATGGGTCTATCATCCTTTGAGTAGAAGGACCCATAGGGTGATGGTTTAACACTACAAGAATGACGGTTCAAAGGCCTATGGGTCGACGGATGCCGTGAACTGCACTCTCCCTTGACAAGTTGTTTGGAAGCCATTTATGACGCATGACACGTGTTGCTCTTTGATTGGATTTTATCTCGGATCGAAGCGGCGCTTCGTCTTCCGTGCACCTCCCCTATAAATATCACACTCTTCCTTTCTCATTTCTCCATTTTCTACTGAAACACACTGTCAGAGCACATCCATCATCCTTGTCAAAGACCACTCCGTTCAGTAGTTGTATTCGTCATCATCACACTTCCTCTGTTCACTCACCTAATTGGTAAGTACTCCCTTCCTCTTTCTTCACAAGTCTTTCTTTCCTTTGGATACTCTTCATTTTCCTAGACTTTATACACCAGTCATCCACTCTAGACCCGTCATAGTCTTAGGTTTTCTCATCACGTGTAGGCAATGTCTAGTGTGTCAAGTAACTAGTCAGTTGTCCATGACGGGGCGGATTACGAGGAAGTATTCCCGTCCGGTCACAAAGAACAAGATAGTCCGAGCGAAGAGAGAAGTCGGTCCACCTCTTCCTCGTCCTCAACAAATGAGGATATGGAGATGGCCATCCCAAAGGAAGTTTCTGATGATGGTGAGGAACAACCAGTAAAGTCCGTCGTAGGTGCTGATGGACTTAGGGAGTTCATTATGCTACCGGAGTGGACGGTGAATAATTTTAGGTCCACCATCAAGGAGAAACACTTCAACACTCTTAGAGCCAATTTCCAAATTCCGGATAACATCCCAATCCGTCTACCCTACATGTCAGAGAGATGCTATTATGAAGGGGTAGAGGGTGCCAAGGTGTACGAACAGATGCTGAAGGCGGGACTTAGGTTTCCACTAAGTTCCCTTCACCGTGAGCTTCTCAAACATTTGGGTTTGTTTTTCAACCAAGTATCCCTAAATGCCTGGAGGGTTTTCATTGCAATGGAGGTCTTATATGGTGCCATGACGAACGGTGCTAGGAGGCTGATGGTGTGGGAATTCCTTCACTGCTACCGTCTAGATAAGATTGACAAATCAAGTGGAATGTATAGTTTTGTGGCTAGGAGTCCGAATGGCATCACCTTGTAGCAGAGCAGTCCCTGGCTAGTGACAAAAGAGGTCTTCTCTTGATCGGTTTCTTCCATCTTAATCTGGTTATAGCCCGAGAAAGCGTCCATGAAGCTCAAGAGCTAGTGTCTTGCGGTTGAGTCTACCAAAGTATTTATCCGAGGGAGTGGATAGTTGTCTTTAGGGCAAGCCTTATTGAGGTTCGTGAAGTCTACGCACATCCTCCATTTTCCATTGGCCTTTTTTTAACCATGACGACATTTGCCAACCAATCGGGGTAGTACACTTCTCGGATGAAATCTGCCTCAAGTAACTTTCGTACTTCCTCGGCAATGGCTTTGTCCCACTCCTGAGAGAATACTTGTTTCTTCTACCGGATTGGGGAAAATGAGGGTGATACATTCAGCTTGTGAACCATGATGGAAGGGTCTATCCCTGGCATGTCCTCGTGACTCCAGGCGAACACGTCTTGATTGTCTCTTAAGAATGCCATGAGCTCTTGGCGCATCGGCCAACTTACCAATGTACCCACTCTAGTCGTCCGTTATGGCCTTGAGTCATCAAGGATTACTTCTTCTAAGTCTTTAACTGGCTCCGCTACTGTCCGTTGTTCTCCTATGCACATTGTTTGCTGATGATCGTCCATCTCTAGCATAACTATATAGCATTCTCGTGCTGCAACCTGATTTCCGCATAGTTCCCCTACTCCATAATCCATTGGGAACTTGATTATTAAATGGTGGGTTGAAGTTACAACCTTCCATGAGTTGTGGGTGGGTCATCCGAGAATGACATTGTAAGTGGACGAACAGTCGACCACTAGGAATGTTACTTCCTTAGTGATTTGCTGGGGGTAATTACCCATCGTTACTGACAATGTGACGGTATCGATGGGGAACACTCTCGTCCCTCTGAAACCAACTAGAGGGGCATTAACCGGGACTAATTGTTCTTTATCATTCCTCATCTACTGAAAAGCCAGGTAATATAGGATGTCTGCCGAACTGCCGTTGTCGACCAGAACTCGGTGCATGTTGTAGTCTCCTACCCTTAGGCTGACAACAAGCGCGTCATCATACGGGTGGTGCAGCCTTCGAGCATCTTCTTCTAAAAATTCGATGATGGAGTTGTCGATCCGTGCCATCTTGGGTATAGTGCCCGTAAGCTAGACGTTTTGGACCATTCTCAGGTAGGTCTACTTGGCTTTTTTGGATGACCCAGAGGTTGTCGTGCCCCCTACGATCATCCTTATGTCTCTAATGGGCGGCCTTGGGCGCTCATTCTCTCGTCGCAGGGCCTACTTTTGGGGTGGATTCGTTCGTTCCTTGCTAACGAATGTCTGTAGCTTCCCCTGTCTTATAAGGGCCTCTATCTGCTGTTTTAGATCGTAGCAGTCAACTGTGTTGTGCCCGTGATCTCAATACTTGTCTCTTGGCCTCTTGCTGGGATCTCCCTTCAACTTGCCGGGGAATGTCAAGGTTCCTTCGTCTTTGATCTGCATCAAGACCTGATCTATTGGGGCAGTTAACGGGGTGAAGCTTATGAATCTCCCATTGGGGGGTTTGCAGCGTCTATCATCCTACTGTTCTCCGGTCCTAGCCACCTTACGCCCCCTATCTTGCCGTGTGTCCTCTTGTCTTTCCCTTTTTCTGGGCTTATCCTTGTGGGCCAGTAGTGTGTCTTCCATATTCATATACTTGGTGGCCCTGTAAAGCACGTCCGACATGGTCTTTGGATCGTTCTTGTACAGAGAAAATAGGAACTTACCCTTTCGTAACCCATTGGTGAATGCTGCCACGAGTATCTTTTCATCCACCTTGTCAATTGAGAGGGCCTCCTTGTTGAAACGAGTTATGTAGGACCTCATCGTCTCGTCCTCCCGCTGCTTAATGTTCATCAAACATGCAGTTGACTTCTTGTATCTGTGCCCACCAATGAAGTGCAAAGTGAACTGGGCGCTCAACTCCTTGAAAGTACTGATAGAGCCAGGTGTTAACCGACTGAACCAAATTCTCACAGCACCCTTCAGCGTTGTAGGGAAGGCCTTACACATGATTTTTTCTGCAACTCCTTGAAGGTTCATCAAGGTCTTGAAGGTCTCCAGGTGATCTAGAGGATCCTTGATTCCGTTGTAGCTGTCTATATGTGGCATGCAGAATTTATGCGGCAGAGGGAAGCAGTTGACGGAAGCAGTGAACG